>NW_017670756.1:134886-194506 GCF_001879085.1 Nicotiana attenuata
GGTGTTGTGTGGGGTGATCTATGTTATTTTAAACCTAGGACCCCTTTCCTTACTTGTTTACTTTTCAGATTTTAAAGCTGATTAATTTCAGTTTCTTTAACTTTTCTTTTACTTTAACCATTTTTTAATTTTCAGTACTGTTTTCTTCCCAAAACATCCGCCTCTTTCACTTCTTTTTCTGATTACTTGCATCAATTATTTGCAAACCCCTTCACATTTACTTGTGTGTCCCTTTTTTTTAGAATTATAAAACTGCCTTCTTCCAAATTTCAGCATTCTTTAAACTTCTTGTACTTCAGTTGTTTGCAACCATTATGTGAAAGCTATCTAGTATTTACAATGCTTGCTTGTTTACTTGTTGTTTGTATTTAAAGTCACAATTATAGCATGCCCGGAAACCAAACTAGTGGATCTTGAGGGGTGCCTAACACTTTCCCCTCGAGATAATTTCAAGCCCTTACCCAATCTCTGGTTTTCTAAAATCAAACTCATTCTTAGTGTCCCAATGCACTTAATCATTAGGTGGCGACTCTTCAAAAATTGCAAACCCAATTCCCAAAGGGAAAAGAGTTGTCCGCCCAAATGTCATAAACCCGATTTCACGAGAAAAAGGGGGCATCGACGGCATGACGACTCTGCTGGGGATTTCTTTAAGGCTTTTACCATTTCATGCTATTTGTGAATTTATGCTTCTATACATGTCTTTACTTGTTTAAATGCCTTTAAGTATTTATTCTTTCTTCTACTACGAAACTGACTTGACTCTTCGTTTCTTTTCTTTTAATGTTTTCTTTTATTGTTTTCCTTTAATGCTGTTGTAAATTATGAGAAATTATTGTAATTATTACTCTATGAACGTGCAAATACATGACAACTTGTTAATTATGGTAA
Organism: Nicotiana attenuata; assembly: GCF_001879085.1. NCBI lineage: Eukaryota > Viridiplantae > Streptophyta > Magnoliopsida > Solanales > Solanaceae > Nicotiana > Nicotiana attenuata. Next base: position 135,778 of record NW_017670756.1, read on the forward strand.
CTGCATTTTTCAACATCATATTCCACTCGTGCCAAACAAAATACCATAGCAATGCTTATAATGAGTGGTTGCGCCCTTCCGATATTATCACTCCCTAAATTCGGCAAAGGCATATTTGCGGTAAAATTAGTCGATCAGCGGTGCCATCAAAAGTTCCGCGCCTTTCCCTCTTGAGTTGTCCGCTCAGGGGTACCAGTCTAATACCCCCATAGAAACCCTACTCTGTTTAATTGTGCATGCATCACTGTCAAACCTAGCCGAGTCAGTTATGTTGCCCGCATAATTACTCTTTAAGACAGCCTCGTCCAACGTCCACTGGGTTTCCCTGAAACCCAAACGGACACTACCACGTTCTGTGCATTCATTTGGAGAACTAAATGCTTCTTATGCTGATTGTTGATATTAATAGTCAAGTCTGGTGGGGGTAAGGGTCTAACACTTTTGTCTTGCAAAAATGAGGCATGAAGTCCCCAGATTCAGCATGGTCACCAACATCCACCCCAAATTGTTAAGCTGGTGAGGAGATCTTCATTCCAGTGATCAGGCTCTTGTCAGGAAATATCTAGGAAAGCTACCTTCTCTCCTAGAAATTCAACCCAACAACAAAATCATAGAAGCTGCAACTCTGTTTAGGGATTGTGATAGGTCGGTATTTCGCTTTGAAGACATTGAGATGACACCTTTGCATGAGGAAATAGAAGGACTAGCTGGGATACCGTGGGAAACTCCGGGTTTGCTAATGCCGGAAAATCGCAAGGGTAGGGGTTTTCTCAAAATGATGGGTCTAAAGAAGAATCCCGACTTGACATGTTTGAAGGAGTCATACATTCCCTTTGACTATTTGTATGAAAGGTATGGCCACAGCAAATCTTACCGTACTTATCCTGACGAGTTCGCCCTCACTTCATTGGGGCACATCCATCGAAGGGTCTTTGTCTTCATGTTCTGTTTCTTCGGGATGATAGTGTTTCCAATAAAGAAAGCAAGAATCCATACTAAACTAGCCATGGTCACCAAAACGTTGATGGAAGGAATTAACAGACAACCATTCAGTCTTGTGCCAATGATAGTTGCAGAAATATACCGAGCCCTAGAAAGGTGTCAACAGGGAGCCAAACATTTCGAGGGTTGTAATTTTCTACTCCAACTATGGCTCATGGAATACCTCCAAAGGGGGTACCTACAGGAAATCCATCATAGAGACTAGGACGATCATATTGCCTTTCATCACCCGAAGCGAATGAATTACATGCCCAACATGTTCGCCCAACCAGAGAATGCTAGAGAATGGGTCGAACTCTTTAACAATCTTACGGAGGACCGAGTGCAATGGATGTTCGAATGGTTCCTACTGAAGAATTCATCATTCGATCTAGGGATGAGCCATTTTTGATACGGTTTGAGAGGAACCTACCCTTATGTCCCTATCCGGGTTATAAGGCAAGCTGGTAGGAAGCAGGTTATACCAAGCGTCAACAAGATGAGTCACTTCCGAGCCAACTTCCAGGATGACGACAGTCCATACAACTGCTAGGCTCAGCATATGTGGCATTGCAAAATTGTCTTAGGGAAACACGCCATTGAACCAGATCGCTACCATGCTGGTTGTACCCTACACTATTTGGGCTGGCTGGAGGACAATCACAACGGTTTGGGTCAGCTCGGGTTTGTTCTAGGTCACAGAATCATTGATGAAAAGGCTGAAGCATAAGTAAAATACAACCAACTCCGCAAGAGGATGCGGGAATGCGAAAACAAGCACCGTGAAATACAAGAAGCCAATCAAAAACTAATTGGAGAATGGAAGGATATGGCTGTCAGTGCCAACAAACGATTGATCTGTTTGGAGCGGGGCGTAGTGGAACTGGAAAAGAAGTTTCTAAACAGGGTCGAAGATTGCCGAGTTGCTGAAGGAAATTAAGGCGGACATCTGGCTAGGGCTTACTTGCTGCTAGGACTACGCGAGCTGGGAGAGCTGTACGAGGGAGCTAACACTGCCGAGTCTGGGGAAGGTCCTTCCGGGACCAAGTAGATAGGAGTTTATTTTTCGCTTTACAAATGTAATAAGGCCTATGGCCACTAGTGACATTTTTATTTCCTGTTGTTTAGTGTCGTTTTGGGATTCGTCTCATTTTCTTATCAATAAAATGAGGCATTTAGCATTCCAAGTTCTCCAAATTTACTTGTCGCTAGGCCTACCTCGGGCACAACGAGGTACCCAAAATTAGGACACGCTTTATATTTCCTGCACTACGTGTTTAAATATCGCAACATTTTTTTCCTTATAATCCTTACTAACTTATCACCTTTTGTTTTTACTTTTGTTTATTTCCCTCCCCAAAAGTTTAGTTCGTGAACTTTGGAAACATCAGCATATTTTACAAGATCCAGGGGCCCTCCACCTACTCCTCCTCCCAGTCCCGTCAGGCACAAAGGATAAAGAAGAATGGAAGATTCAAACAACTCAGCTGAATGAGTAGAGGTCACTCGTAGTGCCATGGTCCCCAAGGAAAATGCCTCTCAGATAGAACAAAAACTACTGAACTTCTAAGATGAGCTTGGTCATGTCCGGAAGTTGGCAAGTCTGTCATATTCCCTTACTGCTCCAGAAGTTACTCAGAGTCCCATACCTCCAAAAAACGTCCCAAACCATCCCTCTCCTCACTACCACTGCAATACTTGCCACACTCCCAACAACACTCCGCTGCTCATCCCAGAACTATTGAACTCCACAAATGACCACTGCCACAACCAACACAACACCTCCATCTATGTGGAGACTATGCCGCACCCTACTCAACCCATCTCAAGTACACCCGAGTCCGATGACAAAGACTCGCTCATCAGAAATTTTGCCCAAGAGCTTAAGAAGTTAACCACCAGAATCCAAGGCGTTGAAGGAAGTAAGGGAATTGAGGGGCTAAACTATGAAGATTTATGCATACAGCCCGATGTCGTACTGCCCGAGGGGTACAAACCTCCCAAGTTCGAAATGTTTGATGGTACAGGAGATCCCAGGGTTCACTTGAGAACATACTGCGACAAGCTGGTCGGAGTAGGAAAAGATGAGAAGATCCGCATGAAGCTTTTCATGAGGAGCCTGAAAGGAGATGCTCTGTCTTGGTACATTAGCCAAGACCTAAAGAAGTGGTCAAACTGGGTAAGTATGGCGTCCGACTTCTTGGACAGGTTCAGGTTCAACATGGAAAATGCATCGAATGTGTTTTACATTCAGAATTTAAAGAAGAAACCCACAGAAACATTCCGCGAGTATGCCACTCGTTGGAGATCAGAGGCTGCTAAGGTTCGACCTGCTTTAGGGGAAGAACAAATAAACAAGTTTTTTGTCCGGGCTCAGGATCCGCAATACTATGAAAGAGTGATGCTGATCGAGAATCATAAGTTTTCTAACATCATAAAGCTGGGAGAAAGGATTGAAGAAGGTATCAAAAGTGGTATGGTTACAAACTTTGAAGCTTTGCAAGCCACCAACAAGGCTCTACAATCCGGTGGCACATCCAAGAAGAGGGACGTAAGTGGCGTAATGGTTGCACAGAGAACCAAATCACCTGTCAAATATCAAACCTACCCGATATCTCCACTTACATATCAGCCCACTCCAAATTTCCAAACATCTGCACCTTCTTACCAAACTCCATACCTACCTATCATTCGCCTCCACCTCCTACATACCAACTTGTTTCACCCAGATATTCCCAACCCGTACACGTCTACCAAGCTTACAACGCTCAACCATCCCACTATCAATCACCTCCCACTTACCAAATCTTTCTTAGACCTCGACCAAATTTCGACCGTAGACCTCCCAAATTGTATACCGCCATTGCTGAACCAATCGACCACCTGTATGAAAGACTCAAAGCTGCTGGTTATGTCACCCCTATCCCTTCCATAACCCCTAAAAACCCTTCCCAATGGGTCAACCCAAATAAAACCTATGCATACCATCCTGGCATGAAGGGGAATACTATTGATGATGCCTCTCCCTAAAGGACAAGATCCAGGCTTTCATTGCCAACAAGATCATCATGGAAAAGGAGGCTGCTCCGAATGTCCGCAACAACCCTCTACCAGAATACAAGGGTGGAGGTGTTCATATGATTAAAATAGAGGACGATTGGGATCCCAAAGGATCAATCAGTTTGATCACAGAAGGTGACGATCCAAAGAAACCAACAGTCACTCTTAATTCGATTGTAGTCCAAATTTAGCCTTCTGAAGATGCTGAGGTGAACATGTCCATACCACTTGAGTTTGAAACACCGGCCTCTGCAAAGACGCCAACACCAATTGAGGTCGAGTTTGGGTCCCCAAAGGCGCTTGAGCCATTTGAAGTTGCGGTAGTACCTACCAAAGCAAGGGTGCCTATTCTAGTAACAATGAAAGCCGTAACACCATTCCACACAAAAGCCATACCATGGGACTATACAGCCGAGGCAAGAAGGAAAGGGAAGGCCAAGTTCGGGGAAGCAGTTGCAGCACAGGGTATGACAAGAACCGGCAGGGTTTATACCCCAGAACACTTGGGTGAGTCGAATAAGCAAATCTCTGGTTGACAAGCCATCATTGAAACCGGGCCCGATGATCTCTGGAGAAAGATACAAGCCAAAGAATACTCGGTCATTGACCAGCTGAACAAAACACCGGCCCAGATCTCTATCCTGGCTCTGCTACAGAGTTTCGATGCACACAAGAATGCCTTGTTGAAGGTGCTGAGTGAGACATATGTACCAAGCAACATCACCGGATGAGAAATGGCAAACATGGTAGGTCGGGTATTGGAGATTCACAAAATCACTTTTCACGAAGATGAGAGGCCACCGGAAGGATTGAGTCACAACTAGGCATTGCACATCAACGTACAGTGCGAAGATTATTTTATCACCAGGATCCTGGTCGATGGAGGGTCCAGTCTCAATATTTGTCCATTGGTAATACTCAGGACATTAGGAAAAGAGCTGCATGAAATCAAGGATGAGGCCATCAACGTTAAGGCTTTCGACGGTTCTCAAAGGTCTACTATTGGGGAAGTTAGCTTACGTTTGCAAATGGAGCCCACTTGGTTTGATGTTGATTTTCAAGTGATAGACGTGCCGGCGTCTTACAATCTATTGTTGGGACGACCATGGATTCATGCTGCTGGGGCCGTGGCATCAACACTATATCAGGCAGTGAAATTTAAGTGGAATCACCAGGAGGTGATCATTCATGGTAACGGTAGCAATCCATATATAGCCACCGGACCATCCCAGCAATTAGAGGAAGAAGAAGGATAGGTGGGGAAACTTACCACCACATCGAGCGAGTCAACACCGTCGATAAAGATAAATGGTGGGACAACAAAATTGAAAGCATACTGAACTGGAGCGGGTATGAGCCTGGCAAGGAACTTGGCAAGAATCTCCAAGGAATCGCTAAGCCCATCAAGCTCAAGAAGCACGGCACCACCTTCAGATTGGAATATTAGTACACTTGGAAAGATTTCAAGTAATGGTCGCCACACTGGCACGGTCCTTACTACCCATTGGAGCAACCGATACCCGGTTTGGAGCAGACTTTCCAACCGGCCGAAGTCATCTATGGGTTGGAAGAAGATGAAGCATTAGCAGCAATGAGGAACTTGTTCATGTATGATGATGATATGGACTACTGTGTCATTTTGAGGAGGTGAGGGAGGAAGGCCCTTCTATACAGGCCATAAACAGAGGAGCACGCCTCAACATCTCGACCGTTAGAACCACCAGAGCCCTGTATGCCTCGGGGTAGCAAGGCTGAACAAGCACCATGCACTACATTATTTTACTAGTTTACTTTCCTTTCGCATTTTTATTTTTGCAAGAAAGAGCTCCAATGTTCAAAACATTTATGGAATTTATCAAAGTATTTAAATTTTCTTATAAATCTTACTCTTATTTTCTCTCGTTACTTTAATTATACAACATTACTATTACTTATCTTGATGAACCAATGATTGTGACATGCAACGAGACAACGCACAAACGGACATAGATTCAGAGAAAGATGATATACCGGAAGAAATTGTTAAAGAAGTTGACAATTTTGAGAATAGACCTAAGTCCAACCTGGACGAGACCGAAATCATCAACCTGGGAGATGCAGAACACATCAAAGAAACGCGAATCAGCGTTCACTTGTCACCATCAGGGAAGAAAGAATATACAGAGTTTCTAAGAGAGCATGAAGACATATTTTCCGGGTCATACGACGACATGACTGGTCTGAGTACGTCTATTGTGGCTCATAAACGGCCAACATTATCCGGTATCCGCCAAGCTCAGGTTTCCCTGCACTAACAATATGGCCGAGTACGAAGCTTGCATCTTAGGGCTCAAGATGGCCATTGACATGAACATCCAAGAGTTGCTAGTGATCGGAGATTCAGAGTTGCTTATACATCAGGTCCAAGAAGAATGGGCAGCCAAGAACTCCAAGATACTCCCACACCTGCATCATGTACAGGAGTTGAGAAACAGGTTTACAAAGACAGAGCTCCAACATGTTCCCAGAGTCCAGAATGAGTTTGTCGATACATTGGCTACCCTGTCGTCCATGATACGACATCCAGATACGAACTTCATTGATCCTATTCCTATGAAAATCCATAATCAGCAAGCTTATTGTGCTCACGTCGAAGAAGAAGCAGATGGAAAACCTTGGTTTCATGATATCAAGGAATATTTGGCAAAAGGAGAATATCCCGAGCTCGCAAATGCTACTCAGAAGCGCACGCTTCGGAGAATGTCTAACAACTTCTTTCACTGCGGAGGAATCCTGCATAGGAAGACTCCGGATTTGGGATTACTAAGGTGTGTCGACGCAAAAGAAGCATCCAGGCTACTAGATGAAATCCATGCTGGGACCTGCGGACCACATATGAATGGTTTTGTCTTAGCCAAGAAGATACTCCAGGCAGGTTATTTTTTGATGACTATGGAGACGGACTACATCCAGCATGTCCGAAAATGCCACCGCTGTCAGACACATGCAGACATGATAAGGGTGCCACCAAATGAGCTTAATGCAACATGCTCACCATGGCCTTTCGCTGCCTGGGGAATGGATGTTATTGGACCACTCGAGCCGGACGCTTCCAACGGGCACAGGTTCATCCTAGTAGCAATTGACTATTTCACCAAATGGGTCGAGGCAGCATCTTACAAAGTAGTGACTAAGAAAGTCGTGGAAGACTTCGTCCGTGACCGTATCGTTTGTCGATTCGGGATCCAGAATGAATCATTACTGACAATGGCTCCAACCTCAACAGTGACTTGATGAAAGCTATGTGTGAAACCTTCAAGATCAAACACAAGAAATCCACAGCTTACAGGCCTCAGATGAATGGAGCCGTGGAAGCTGCCAATAAGAATATCAAGAAGATACTAAGGAAGATGATAGAAAAGCATAAACAATGGAATGAGAAGTTATCATTTGCTTTATTGGGGTACCGCACCACAGTCTGCACATCAACTGGGGAACTCCCTATATGCTGGTTTATGGTATAGAAGTCATCATTCCAGCCGAAGTAGAAACTCCTTCCTTAAAAATCATAGAAGAAGCTGAACTTGACGATGTAGAGTGGGTGAAGAGTCGTTACGAGCAGCTAGCTCTCAGAGATGGGAAAAGAATGAACGCGGTATGTCATAGTCAGCTTTATCAGAACAAAATGTCCAGAGCCTTCAACAAAAGAGTCAAGCCAAGACAGTTCACGCCAGGGCAGCTGGTGTTAAAGAAAATTTTTCCGCATCAAGATGAGGCCAAAAGGAAATTCTCTCCCAACTGGCAAGGTCTATACATGGTTCACCAGGTTCTGATAGGAGGAGCCCTCATACTCGCAGAAATGGACGAAGTAGATTGGCCAAAGCCGATAAATTCAGATGCAGTCAAGCGATACTATGTGTAACCATTTATGATTTCCTTATGTAATTTGAACTACGTCTGACCTGATTCTCGTTTAAGAGGGGATACGTAGGCAGCCTTATGGGTTCGGTCACAATTCAATAAAGTTTTCATTTCCCCCGCAATTGGAAACTAGGGCAGAATTTTGAGGAGGACCCTCAAAATTCCGAAGTAACTTTAGACGATCATCGCAAGCAACCGTCAGAAGCAGCAGCCCAGTAAACTGGGGCAGAATTTTTAGGAGGACTCTCAAAATTCCGTAGCAGGAGAGGTTGCAATGTCCTGAACCACGTCGCAGTCGACGGTTCATCTAAACTATTTCTTAAATATATACAATATGTCATATCTTTAACAAATTCATGCATGTTTATCATCGGAATTGTTTTGTTTAGCAACGCTACCCCAGGGATACCCACGGTATCACAAAATCAGAGCCGAGTCGGTCAAGCAAAGTTAGCGGGGGCATGGAACTAACCTTTTCCCTCTACAAAACTCACGATTTTTCTTTGGATGCAGGTACCCAAGTCATAAATTTATATATTACGCACTCCTACAGCTCAGGAATACGATTCTCGAAATTATCGCTTCACGACCGCTATCCACATACAATATCCCCAGCAGCCACAATATCACAATCAGCAACCAGTTGTCAGTTATCAGCTAAGAGTATTTTATTACTATTCGTCTTTCGTCTTTTGCATAAGGCTACTATTCTACCTTCCGAGGTTAAGCTCTACCTCCATTTGCATTTCCTGCATTGCATAAGGCTACTATTCTGCCTTCCGAGGTTAAGCTCTACCTCCATTTGCATTTCCTGCATTGCATATGGCTACTATTCTGCCTTCCCAGGTTAAGCGCTACCTCCATTTGCATTTTCTATATTGTATAAGGCTACTATTTTGCCTTTCGAGGTTAAGCTCTACCTCCATTTGCATTTCCTGCATTGCATAAGGCTACTATTCTGCCTTCCGAGACTAAGCTCTACCTCCATTTGCATATCCTGCATTGCATAAGGCTACTATTCTGCCTTCTGACACTAAGCTTTGTCTCCATACGCATCGGCTGAGAGATCGCCATTTTATTTACACTTTGCATGGCTGAAATATCGCCGCTTCATTTAAAATCTTGCATCGGCTAAAAGATCGCCATTTTATTTACACTTTGCATGGGTGAAATATCGCCATTTCATTTAAATCTTGCATCGGCTGAAAGATCGCCATTTTATTTACACTTTGCATGGCTGAAATATCGCCACTTCATTTAAATCTTGCATCGGCTAAAAGATCGCCATTTTATTTACACTTTGCATGGTTGAAATATCGCCACTTCATTCAAATCCTGCATCGGCTGAAATACCGGCACCTCATTTAAATTTTGCATCGGCTGAAATATCACCACCTTTTGCATTTCATGGGCTGAAAGATCGCCAAATTATCCAAGGGCGTCATTATTCGGAGGCACCATCTTCATAGCCCGAGAACGCCATGCCATGGCCGGAGGACTCCTTTGTCTCTTGCATATCATTATTCAAAGGCATCATCGCTCAGAGGCATCACTCTCATAGCCCGAGAGCATCATTTCATAGCCTGTGAATCCTTTATTATATGCTTCATGGCCCAGGACATCATGGTCCGAGGACGTCATCCTAACCGTCCAAAGACAGCATTCATAGTCTGACAGGAACTTGCATCACGTTTAAATTTATGCACAATATATGCACTCGTATTGTTTATTTGCAGGCAAACCGGCTAGCAACGGCCATCCCAGTAGAAGCAATCCCGCTTCGGTTCCCGCAGCTCTACTAAACTCATAACCACCACCCCAGCCCGAATATCTCGTCCATTCTTGAAAAATCTCCATCGGCATGTTCCACCGACGGATCCCGAACTACAGATGGCCTGATTCCTGTAAGACCAGCTCAGGATCCAGAGCACGGTCAATCGTTTCAAACCATTCTGTTCGGTCAAAATTGGCCATCATATCTTTACCTGACAACTCTTCCATCCTTCCCGGGTAAAGAGGGGCAGCTGTTGATACCCAATTTTTCCCTGCATATTTTCACATATACAAAATACTTTCAAAATAACATATATATGCATATATAAGCATGCCTAAGGATTTTAGTATTTTTCCCAATTTTTAAAGATTTTTAAAATCAATTTGTTGTCCATTTTAGCAGTACAAAATCAGTAATTATTCCCAAAATCATCAATTTTGGTGAATAATTTATTTTATTCCCATGTTTATACAAAAATATAGTTAAGGTAATTTTTTATACATTTTTTACAAATTTATTTGGTATTTTAAAGCTAAACTGCGTATAATTGCAATTCTAGCCTATTTTAAGTTTAATAGCATTTTAATTATAAAAATTTGTTCCAGTATTTTTAAATTAATATTTATGTGTTATTAACTGACTCAGTACTTTTAGTTTGCTTTTAAAATCATTTTACTATTTTTTTTATAAAATAAAAGGGAAAACTGGCTATTTAACATTTAGCCTCATTTCGTTGCAATTACAGCCTATTTACATTTCAATTTTAGCCATCAATTGACCCAATCCTAACCCCCAATTGGACCGGCCCAATTTCAATTTTACCCAGCCATTTAACCCGTTTATTTAACTCGCCCGGCCTTTCTTTCAATCCAGGTCGTTGATCATTTTGATCAACGGCCAGGATAGTCCCTTGCCATTTTTAATTTCCCTACCCTAACTAATCCCCCAATTTTGTTTGGTCCGCCATCTTTGAATACTCACCTCTCTCAAAACACTCTCGAAGGTTCTCCAGAACCCTATTCGTCTTCAACCCTTTTTCTACCGTACTTTCGCCGGAATCCATGGCTTCTCAGGCCATGGATGGTATGTACTCACCCCCCTCCACCATTAAACCCTGGGTGTTTGAAGTGTTGGGGTCTGACCTTCTCTTTCAGATCTTCTCAGAGCAATAGTTCTATGGCCTCTCCGGCTTTTGCTCCGGCGCATTCAAGCATTTCGAGCCTATTTCCGACTTCTCCGACTCAAGATCGGGCATTCTTCCAAGCCTTTCTCATTCTAGGGTTTCTTCGAAACCCTGAGCTATTCGAGGTTTTTCTCTGTCTGTTTTGCTAGATCTATGCTATATCCGTGTTTTATTGGATTTTTAAGGTGTTTTCCCCAATCTTTTCTTTCAAAAATGTTTCTCTTCGATTTAGGTTTTCTGAAAGGATTTCAAAACGTCTTTCTGATTCTTCCTTTTCTTTTCTTTATGTGTGTTTGCCTATACTATGTTTTACCACGCATGTGTTGTTCTTCTGCAATTCTTTCTACTATGCATGACTCTCCTGTACTTTGTATTCTACTGTGCCTTTAGACTAGGCTCGCATATCAATCTTTGTTATGTTTTTCTATCTGTTCTTTGCTATACTTTTCAGTATTCTTCTACTGTATGTGTTTCCTACTGAGTTCTTAAGTTTGTTTGCCTTTACTGAACTTCTGTTTGAGTTCTAAACATGCTTCCTTTACTGTTTCTTAAGTTTATATCACTTCTTCTCTCTTCTGAACTTGCTTGAGTTCCGAGCTTTTCTCAAACATGTTCTTTATGCTTTCAAACCTGCTATCATATCTGGTTGTTTCTCTCAATGGCTTGTCTTCTCATCGTTGTATCAGATTCGAGTTGAAACCCTAGGATCTGAGGGTTTTGGCAAGTTTGATTTGGTGTTTGGACTTAGGATATGAGGGTTTTGGCAAGTTTGATTTGGTGTTTGGACTTGGGTTCTACATTGGAACCCTGAACTGGAACCTCATTGTTTATAACTCTGAACTTTTCTATGATAGGTTTTCTAATTAACATGACAACTCTTTCTTGTTTGACATACCTGTGTGCTTTATATATGAGAAATTCTTCCTTCAAAAAGGTTTGCCAACTTATGATTGATTCCAAATTCCTTTTAGTAAGGTTTGATTGATTGTTATTGATTTTCCTTAAGTAAAACCCTTTTCTCTCTTTTCCTGACTTGGTTCATTCGAACAAAGCCTGCAATTTTGATTTTACTAGCTGTTTGATTGATTCCCTTTCCTTATTCTCACAAACCTTGTTACTATAATATTCTTTCCTTAAATAGACCCCTCTGTATTTGCCCTTATTGTACTACTTTGGAAAATTTTTTGAGCAAACTCTTTCCTTATTTAATTTTGCCCGTTTGAAATCAGAATCCCTTAATTAAAGGGAATCCTTTTGTAATTGATTGCAAAACTATTCTCTTACCTTTTTCTTACTTGCTTGTTGCACTATAAAAGGGGACGGCCCTTCTGCACTTTGACAACTTCCAATGGAATACTCTTTAAGACAACTTTGAGTCCAATACTCTAACATACATACATACTTTCAATTTCAATACTCTTACACTTCACCCAACACTCTACTCTCTTCTGAGACCTGCTGATTGTTTGCTTGCAATTTGGGTTTCAAGGCTACTATTTTACTTTCTTGTTTCCCTGGAACTGGTATGTTCTAATTTAAGTTGTAGCCTCATCCCAACGTGTTTACTTTACAGTTTCCACATCCCTGTCTGTTTTACTACTTATGTTTAATGTTAATTAGCAAGTCAATTCCCTTGCATATGTTTCTACTGTGAATCCCTACACCCTTGACTGCATTACTGCTTGTGTTTAATGTTAATCGGCAATGTCAATTTCATTGAACATGTTTCTATTTGTGGATCCCCATATCCCTATTCCCCTCTATGTGTTTGAGTTAAAGTTTGGGCATGGTAGCACTTAAATTGTTGTTCATATATGGGCTTGATCCTTTAAGGGATCCTAACTCCAAAACAATGTGGCTAACAGGCTGGTTAGGGGTGTGCCAACACTCCTAATTGCTGGGTATTCCCACCAGCCTGTCTTGGCTCTCCCAGAATCTCCTCTATTGCACTTACACTCATTCCTAGTTTCTAGTCCTGCACCCCTCCTATGAGCCTTGCTTTGGGACCTTGACTTCCCTCTGAACTTGGACATTTGAGGGTTTGCCCTTCCACACTGCAGTTCAATTCAATTCTGCAATATGTTTGGGTGTAAGCACTGCCCGGAGATCATGAAGCTCCTGGGAACTCTGACACACCCATAAATGAGAAAGGCTTTGGAAATTGGATATTTGGAGTTGGTTTATTTCATGTTTTAGACGTAGAGTCTGAATTAGGCTCTCCTTGGTTGTACCTTAATTTCTGATGTAATTTTACTTTTCTTTATTCATCCTGGGTTGTAATAATTTGTAATAACTTATGGGGTTTATAGTGAAAAGGGGAGGGTCACTCATGCATGCATGTGGGTAGACATCATGTTCTTAGGTATTTATTCCTGTAATCTCATCCTTCTTTTCACTTATGCATTTCATATAGAAATCCTGCCTATAGTTCCGCTCTTCTACTCAATAGAAATCATGCCTTCGGTTTTCTACACATGCATATATAGATACCATGTCATTAAGGTTTTGCACTCATATAGATACCATGTCTTTAAGGTTCTGCACTTCTGCATATATAGAAACCATGTCTTTAAGGCTTCGCATTCATATAGATACCATGATTGTAGGCTTCTGCACTGTTGCATCATATAGATAACCTGTCTATAGGATCTCTTAAATTCTGCATTTACATCTATCATTAGGCAAACGGTTCATAGGTTTAAATAACAAATTGCATTCTAGATACCATGCTTATAGGACTCTTGCATTTCTATAAACGTTTTAAAACCAGTCACGCTTAGAAAGCATGTCTATAGGGGAAAACCAACTGAATCTGAATCGTCAACAAGCTTAAAAATCAGTAATACCGATACTGAATACCTGCAGAGCTTATGTTTTCTATGATCAGCAGGCCTTCTTTAAAATCAGTATATTTCCGCATTGCTAGATATCATGCCTATAGGTCTCACCTAGGCAAGCCATTAGGTAATTAATTAACCACACCAGTCTTTAATAATTACAACCAGCATGCAGGCCTAATTCGGACTTCTTATATCAAAATATGTGATAAATCAGCCACGCCTTAACATTTTAAGTTTAATTAAGACCTAATCAGTATCTGAAAGACATGCTAAAACTATATGTTTCTCTTTGTTTTAAGGAGGTTTTGTTTGAGCCTTACCTGTTTATGTGCTTCCCCATACTTGTCATATATGTTTTGACTGTCGCCTTAGACTTTTATCCTTTTAAACCACTAAAAGCCAATTCTCCCTCCCATTTAGGACTAGTAGTCCCTAATACCTCCGGGGTTGATAGGATTGGGACGGGTAATAGCATGCAATAAGTAACGAGACTATTCCGCGATTTGATACCTTAATGGGGTGGGTAAGGGTAGACATGGATATGATGACCACGCGATAACACCACGTATATAAACAGTTACCGGGTGTTGTGTGGGGTGATCCATGTTATTTGTAAACCTAGGACCCCCTTTCCCTTTACTTGTTTACTTTTTCAGAATTTTAAAAGCTGATTAATTTTCTGTTTCTTTAACTTTTCTTTTACTTCAACTACTCGCACCAATTATGTAAAAACCTTTTTTTAATTTTCAGTACTTTTTTCTTCCCAAAACTTCCGCCTCTTTCACTTCTTTTTCTGATTACTTGCATCAATTATTTGCAAACCCCTTCCCCTTTACTTGTGTGTCCCTTTTTTTAGAATTATAAAACTGCCTTCTTCCAAATTTCAGCATTCTTTAAACTTCTTGTACTTCAGTTGTTTGCAACCATTATGTGAAATCTATCTAGTATTTACAATGCTTGCTTGTTCACTTGTTGTTTGTATTTAAAGTCACAATGGTAGCATGGCCGGGAACACTAGTGGTTCTTGAGGGGTGCCTAACACCTTCCCCTCGAGATAATTTCAAGCCCTTAACCAATCTCTGGTTTTCTAAAATCAAACTCATTCTTAGTGTCCTAATACACTTAATCATTAGGTGGCGACTATTCAAAAATTGCAAACCCAATTCCCAAAGGGAAAAGAGTTGTCTGCCCAAATGTCATAAACCCGATTTCACATGAAAAAGGGAGCATCGACAAGTTGCTATGAGTTCCGGAAAATTTTAGAGTTTAAGGAAGCTCAAGTGAGGTATGTGGCTAAACTCTTCTCTTAGAATTGAACCCCACAATATCCATGTGAGTCCCGAGTTGCTCATTATGAATCGATTAACCCGGATAAGCTTGTGTCAAAAGACATCCATGATCAATATGTAGTTCAAATGCTCTTGTTATGTTGTACTACTATTTGAGAATGTGTTCAAAGTACGGGTTACATATCTAAATGCCTTGACTTCAAGTTGTGTTTCAAATGAAATCTAATGACAATTGTGTAAGAAATCTTAATGCGCCTAATGTCTTGAATAGAAATGCCTTGTTGTTGGCAAGTACATGACGATGGTTGAAAGTAAAAAGGTGTGCATGAAATACGAAACACAAAATGCGAAATGTGAAATATGAAATATGAATTCTGAAATATGAAACACGGCCAACATGCCAAGAGAAATAATACAATTGTGACCACTAGTGCAATAAAATAAAGAGATATGCAAGAAGTATGAAATGGGATGATTGATAGAAAAAGATGATGTCTCGGATAAGATGGCCTAGCCGATCGGGTCGTGATCAAACGCCATGCCACACGTATGGTGGTGATTATGGTAGAACTTGTACTTGAAATTGTAATTGTGGTTGACGTCGCGAATGAGATGGCCTAGCCGATTGGGTCATAATCGGACGTCATGCCACACATATGGTGGTGATTGTGTTAGAAATTGTACTTTAAATCAAAATTGTGATTGTGATTGTGGTTGTTGTCTCGAATGAGACAGCCTAGCCGATCGGATTGTGATCGAACTCCATACCAAAAGTACGATGGTATTGTGAATGGTGACATACCGGTGCTAAGATCTCCCAACGAAAAATATGAAAGTTTACTTGAAAGACTTATCTTGCTCCTAACTCTATGTTTGATATCGCTGGAGGTTTTGAATTGAAATTATGATTGTTCCTTCTTGCATTATTACTCACTATATTGAGAGAGTGTTTAGTTGTACATACTAGTACTATTCCATATGTACTAACGTCCCTTTAATTGGGAGCGCTGTATCTTTAATGGATGCAGGTGGTTCCATAGCAGGCGGCGTTGATCAACGATAATGGTACACTGTCTCGCCCCGACCTCGGGGAGCGCGACCGGCGCTCAACCGAGTGGACCCGATCGAGCAAGCCGATTAGGCATTTTCTACAAAACTCACTTACGATCAAGAGAAGGCATTTTTTCATTAATTAGAAAATTGGAAGATCGTATATACATTACCAAATCATTTCATTAGTTACATCATTATTAAGTTTCAAAATACACACATCCTTATGATTAAGTGGAACAAGAGTCCAAAACACAACATAACACGTTTGACCTTTCTAACACCCATATACAACCCACATAGTGTCTACGGAGCCTCTAAAGATGCAAAAGAGAGTTATGATGATGTCGGCAACAAGGCCGCGGCTACACCTCAAAACGTGGTAAAAATATGAACAAAAGATACAATACATGACCCCGGATAAAATGGGGCTCACCGAGTCTGCTGGGAAGAGGATGCACCACTATCTGCGGTCAACACTGTTTGCTATGGAACCACCTGCATCCATTTAAGATGCAGCGCCCCCGGCAAAAGAGACGTTAGTATTGTCGAATAGTACTAGTATGTAAAGCTAAAACACCATCTCAATAGAATGAACAGTAAAGCAAGGGGGAAAAACAATCAAGAATAAATATTAGCTTCAAACAATGCAAAAACATCAAGTAAGGACCACAAAAGTTATCAAGTCAACTTCCATCTTATTAGGTTTGGGAATCTTTAGTGCCGATATGCCATAATCCTTAATACCACTGTGTTCTTATACGGAGTCCGATCTCGACCCGATCGGCTAGGTCATCTCATTTGAGAAATCAACCATATACACAATTTGAATTACCATTTCAAGCACAGTTACCACCATGTGTACGACATGGCGTCCGATCACGACCCGATCGGCAAGGCCATCTTATAAGAGACATCAACTGATGTTGCAATCCCAGCTACAATTTCCAATATAGTTACCACCATGTGTACGGCATGGAGTCCGATGACGGACCGATCGGCTAGGCCATCTCATTTGAGACATCATCCTTTCAATCAATCATCTCACTTCATGTTTCTTTCCCATCTTTTCAATATATTGGCACGAGTGGCCTCATATATAAAGTCATTCTTGGCACTTGGACGAATTTAACAATCCTAGTTTCCCTTTTTACATTAAACATCATTATCATCATCAACAACATTATGGCCTATCATTTAAGACATTAGTACACATACGAGCAATTTGGGAACCCTAAGCACATAGAGGTTTTCATACACTTTGGCATAACAAGCATCATTTAAACTTGACTTGGAGTCTTAACATTTTGTGACGCACGGTCCATACTTTGAACATATTCTCAAGTGATAACATATCATGATTAAAGAATTGGAATACATATTGCACATATATTTTTCAACACAAGCACATTCGGAATAGCAATTTGTATAACGATTAATTTGAGACTTATACAGATTGCATGAACGCCATGGGATTCAATTCTAAGAAGATGGGTTTTTAGCCATACATACCTTAATTGAGTTTCCTTTACACTTTAAAGCGTTCTGGAATACTTAAAACTTTGATCTATTTTGGAAATACGACAAGTTGGACCAAAATTAGGAAGATGGTCATGATTCTAGCTCAATTGAGCACATTATCAAACCCTAGGTGTGCATTAATGTTTTTAATGCCTTTTTATGAAAGATTCTACCATTCCTCAACAGATTCTTAGCTCATAAACTCCCCACATACTTTAGGAATACATGCATGCAAGATATCCACCCCCACACTCATTAATTGTCTTTCTAATTATCCCCCCTTTTACTAAATTTTCGAAATTAATAGCTAGGGTATAGATTCTTACCTTTAGGGTGAAGACCTTGTATACGGTGAAATCGGAGGGTCCAATTTCCCGTCATTAAGGCATTCCAGAAGATCATCTCGAAGCCTCGAGGCCACAAAGTTGTGCCCGAGTTCCCTCCCTCGGGGCTCGTCGACACCCGACTTAGAGACAATATTGACCATGGAAAGGGTAAAGACGGGGAGTTCTCAAGACACACGACTAAGTCTGACAAAGCCTAGCTGGCCTACTCTGAACCCGAATTAGGGTGTCGTGTCTAGCCGTCCCATTTCCATATCTTTACAATTAATGTATTTTATACCATGTAGGGATTCCCCTTCTATATAAAGGGGATCCTTGTCATTTTGTAAGAGGTTGCTATTGCTCCAATTACTCCACATGAAGTATAGAAGAACATACTCTTTTCTCTCTAACATACTATCTCGATATTGTTGTCCTTGTTTATTATCTTCATACTTGCTCTTCATTTATTGCTTATCATTGGCCATAAAGTGCCTTCACTATTTTGTTTTATAACTGTTAGCCCTTCCCCGATTATCCTTAATAGCTCGAGCCCGAGCACAAGAATCGCCCTCGAGGCCCCGTATCGGTCGGTCCGAGGCCCCGATTGGCTAGCTCATCGGTTTGATTATAACTCTATTTCAGCGCGCATTTCGTCTCTAAACTTCATATATATAGCATCATCTGCTTAAACAACAAGCATAAAATAGATCACGTATTTTTAGAGTCCCATCAACAAATTTAATTATTATTACCATTTTCACGGTAAACAGTTTGGCGCCCACCGTGGGGCTAAAAATAATAGTGATTATTTTCTTGCTGGTTTCATCACATAACACACGTTATCTTTTGCAGTTTTTCTTGTCCAAGATCTTCGGTTTCAAGTTAAAATGTCTGATTCAGTAAACAACAATATTGAGAACCACGGAGAAATTGGTGTGGCTGTTCCAAGTGTTGGTGAGCCGCCACAAAATATTCAGAATGCGCCAGGACCGATTCCGGTGGACGAAATTTGATGTGACGCTCGACACGTCAAAACAAGCTCCCTTACTAACAGGAGAATACACCAAGTCGACCAGCAGGAAGCTCAAAAAACCCCAGCTCGGGAAGAACGAGAAGTTAGACTTCATGTTGTTTTTGAAATGTTGTAGGCACAACAGGTGGCTATTGCTCAGCTGCAAAGCCACCAGAAGACTCCTAGCACGGTAGCACCGGAGATAGCCCCCCCGGCCGAACAGGTACCGGAGAGGTCAAGCAATAATGGGTCGATAGCCGATCCCGCCATCATAAAAATGCTCGAGGACCTCACCAAAAGGATCGAATCGGGCGAGAAAATGATAGCAGCCAACGACAAGAAGGTCGAGAGTTACAACTCCAGGGTCGACCAAATCCCGGGCGCATCCCCGATCCTGAAAGGTGTGGATTCAAAGAAGTTCGTGCAAAGGTCGTTCCCTGAGGAAGCGACTACGAAACCCATTCCAAAGAAGTTCAGAATGCCAGAACTCCCAAAATACAATGGGACCTCAGACCCCAATGAGCACGTTACTGCCTACACGTGCGCAGTGAAGGGCGACGACCTAAAAGACGACGAGATCGAGTCCGTCTTAGTGAAGAAGTTTGGGGAAACACTCTCAAAGGGGGCCATGATGTGGTATCACAACCTAGCTCCCAACTCCATAGACTCATTTGCCATGCTGGCAGACTCTTTCATAAAGGCACATGCCGGTGCCATCAAAGTAGCAACAAGGAAGTCTGACGTGTTCAAGATCAAGCAGAAGGAGAACGAAATGCTGCGAGAGTTCGTATCTCGCTTCCAAACGGAACGAGTGGAACTACCACCGATCTCCGACGACTGGGTGGTACATGCCTTCACTCTAGGCCTGAATGAGCGGAGCTCAGTAGCTTCAAGGCAGCTGAAAGAGAATCTGATTGAGTATCCCGCCGTAACCTGGTCGGACATTCACAACCGATATCAATCAAAGATCGGGGTCGAGGATGATCAACTAGGAGCCCCCTCAGGCTCAGTATACCCGAGTAGGCTTTTGACAAAGGAGCCAAAGACAAATAAGGAAAGATATCAGCCATACACCGAAGATAGCAGGAACGCCCCGAGGCGCAACCCACCTCGCAACGATCGATTGATCAACCAAGGACAGAATCCTCGGGGACTCATTAACTGATCCGGGTTCGATGGAAACACGGGGCCAACAGGGGCACCGCGCTTATCAGAATACAACGTCAACGTTGATGTATCAGATATCGTTTCGCCATTAGCAAAATCAGAGACACCAGATGGCCTAGACCTGTACAGTCGGATCCTTCCCAAAGGAATCATAACTTAATATGTGAATTTCATAACACCCACGACCAAAGGACCGAAGATTGGCACCAACTCCGAGAGGAAGTAGCCAGGCTACACAATAAAGGCCACCTCCAAGAATTCTTAAGCGACCGGGACAAAAATTAGTTTCCAGAAAGAGAGGAGGCCACAAAGAACGAAGCGAACGAGCCACAACATGTTATCCACATGATCGTGGGAGGCGTCGACGATCCCCAGGAACCCGTGATGAGAAAGACAAGAATGTCCATCACTAGAGAAAAGCAAACTCGGGGGTACATACCCGAGGATGCCCTCACGTTCAACAAAGAGGACTCCGAGGCCTTGTCTCAACCTCATAATGACGCACTGGTAATCTCTTTCTTCGTAAATAAATTTCAAATAAAACGTGTACTCTTTGATCCAGGTAGCTCGGCCAACATTATCAGGTCGAGGGTAATAGAGCAGCTCGGATTGTTTGACCAAATCATGCCTGCCACTCGATTCCTCAACGGATTCAACATGGCAAGTGAAACAACGAAAGGCGAAATCACCCTCCCAGTCAGCATGGCCGGCACAACCCAAAATGTCAAATTTTATGTCATCGAAGGAGACATGAGGTAAAACACCTTGTTCGGACGACCGTGGATACACTGCATGAGAGCAGTGCCATCCACCCTCCACCAAATGATGAAATTCCCAACAAAGGATGGGATTAAAACCATCTACGGGGAACTGCATGCGGCAAGAGAAATGTTTGCGGTGCACGACGTGGCACCGACACCAATATCTCCACTCTCGAAAGAACCAAAGGGCAAGCAAACTACATCATCGGCTAAGCCCGATTAAACATAGTAACGGACCGTACGACGTCCTTTTTGACAAGCGACATGGACATATCAGACCTCGGAACATCGTCGTCGCATCCCACGCTAAGGTATAATCATCTCCCTTTTCATTTTATATTTCATACTAACCCTCATGCAGGCACCCGATCGAAACAACCAGAGCTCTTCCCAAAGATCCAGACAAATGTTCAAGGATTCTTTTGTAATCAACCTAGAACACTGAAGGGCATCCACCCAGGAGATCATCCCCTCGAAAAAGCCAAGAAACACCAAATGGGGTCCCAATAGGAAAATGATGTACCGAGCCAAACGGTCAATTGAACTGTGTCCATATGCCAGGCCCCCGAGGGCAGAGACACATGTACTTGTGCCAAGCAATCAAAGAACACCTTTAGTCAAAGCATCTCATACTCCAAAGGAAACTCAACATTTTCGCCAAAACGATTCCTCCATCAAAAACTTCCCGAATACTCGGAGACTGGCGTCAACGATTCGGCATCCGCATGACCTCAGGGTCGAAACTCCAAAATCATAAGCCCTCTACGAGGCAGCGTGAAAATCATGAAACACCTTTAAGGCCAAATGTGCCCCGAACACCGGGGACTGGCATCGGAAACTCAAAAATCGCACGACCTCAGGGTCGGAATCTCTGAAATTGTAAGCCCTCAATGAGGCAACACCGAGTTGCAGAGTAATGGATCCCGAGCCAAAACAACCTCGGTGACTTGGAGACTATCGCCAATTGCCATTCAGTAAAAATTCCGAGGCCGTAAGACCACGAGCGGGCAAACTCGGTCTCGTAAGACCTATATAAGGCGGCAACAAAAACTGTAAGACCTCAAGCAAGGCATGAATCATACTTGTACCAAGTATCAACAAAAACTGTAAGACCTCAAGCAAGGCATGAATCATACTTGTACCAAGTATCGACAAAACTGTATGACCTCAAGCAAGGCATGAATCATACTTGTACCAATTATCAACAAAACTATAAGTCCTCAAAGGCATGAAATTTTTTGTAAGACCTTACTACAAGCATAAACTCGGTCCTGACGTTTAGGCTACATATCGAACTTGTAAGATCCCTGAAAAGGAATACCCTCGATATAGACACCTAAACTACTATACTCGGGACCAAAAATGGCTCCGGCCAAACGCAAATGACTACGGTCATACGGCTGTACCAGCCAAACTAACGCGACTCGAGGACGCCCGACCGTCGCTACAAAATCATAGGCCATTACTTCGAATCTACTTCGAAAAGAACCGGTTAAAGAGGCTACTTTCTTCATAGGCAAAAGAGCTTCGACCACATCAGCTCTGAATCATTGGCTTCGAAATACTCAGCCTTCGAGCCAAACCTTACGAGGTGCTCGATTATCACCATGAAATGAGTTAAAATCGAGGTTCTTCCCAAACCGACGACGGGTCAGACGATAATTACTTCAAAAAGTCCTTAATGAGGGGAAAACAAAGCCAATAAAAGGTCACTTCGACCCAAGGCGTAAGAGCCACTGTCGCCAGCCCACACAAATACAAAACTTGAGGGTCACCCGATTCGGAGACTGAACCCAAAATAGTTAAAATACATATGCCTAAGGGCAAAGCATAAGAGCCATTGTCGCCAGCCTACATTAAAAGGTCGCTTCTACCTAAAGCGTAAGAGCCATTGCCGCCAGCCTACATTAAAAGATCGCTTCGACCCAAAATATAAGAGCCATTGTCGCCATCCTACATCTAAAGGTCGCTTCGACCCAAAGCGTAAGAGCCATTATCACCAGCCTAATGAGCCTTAAGTCCAAGCACATAAAAGATCTCTTCGATCAAAGGCGTAAGAGCCATTGTCGCAAGCCCATGCAAACATAAAAGCTTGAGGGCCAAACGAGCTCGAGTCGAAACCTGACTTGGAGAGGAAACCCAAAACAGTTGAGCAAAAGCATAAGAGCTCAAACACTAGCTTATACTAAAGGTCACATCGACCGAGCGCATAAGGGCCCCCGGGCCAGCCTAATGAGCCCCAGGGCCATATCACGAATCTAAGAATTCTCACCGACTCTGAGACCAGCTCGCCTGGCCAAATGCGAGACAGAAAGGGGTACATAAGAAGTAAAGCCACAAGGTTTTCTTTTATACACATACGCGAAAAAGCACATTCTCCATCTACAAACATGCTCTGGAAATGCTACGTACAAAATGGCCAAACCCTGGTAGCTACAGCCTACCGGCCTCATCTTCACTCTCCTCGGTGTCGGACAGCAGTAATCGAGCATCACGCTCGTCCTCCCTCGCTCGCGCCAACTCTTTCGAGAGGACAAAACCCCTGGCGTGGATCACCTCGAGAATCTTTCTTCGAGACTTGCAACGAGCATATCCTTTGATCCTCTCTTCACGATCGAGGACCCTCTTCAACTCGGCTTGAGCATCGGTAGCGTCCTTCAAATAAAATGCCATCTCCTGATCAGCCTTAGTTCAGCTCAGTACTGCTCCGGTTCGGGCATCAACAATATCAGCCCTGACCTTCGAAAGCTCGAATTCGAGCTTCATAATCATATCCGCTTGAACAAATGAATTATCACGAGCTAAGCGGAGTTGAACTTCGAAGATAAGAACTTTAGCCAAGGCATCCTTCCCCTCTGAAGCCTGAACCTTCGCCCGAGCTCTTAGCTCGTCACAGTCATTCTTGATTCGGTCAGTTTCATCCCGAAGATGTTCCAGGGCCTCCGTCTTTTTTAGCAACTGGAATAAACAAAGTGTTAGCCTCGGAAACTAAAAGGTGGAATGCATACGCACCCGGGACGGAAAATTACCTGCTCCATCAAGTAGCTCTCGTAATTCAAGCTCCGGTATGCCTCATATCGCAAGTGTGCCAGCTCGACTTCCTATTCCTCACAGAGGAGCCTAGGGGATCTATCCTCATCCAGAGCTTTCCGGAACCTAGCTCCATGGTGGAGCACCTCTAACCTAAGACTGTCAAAGGCCTGCAGAAGAAAACACGATAAGGAAAGCAAGACGCTGGATTCAAAAGGCCTATGTCAAAACTCACCGCAAAGTGAAGCCAGCGGACTTCCTCGAAGACTGAGGGCAAATCTGTTAATCTAGTGCCCTTAGCCCTGGAAGAAGCGACTCCGGTCGATGCACGATCGCACGTAGAAACCGTCTTTCCGGAATCAGGAACTACGGGTGCGGCAGGCTCAAACGACATTTTTGTCTCGAAGTCCCGGCCCCGTTTCGCCTTACTCTGAGCGCCATCGCCCTGCGAATGCATGTCTCGCTTATTATTGTTATTCTTTAGCCCGAAAGCTGGCAACCCCTCCCCCTCTCCAGAGGAGCACGGCCTCGCCTCTGAAGGCTCTCCGATACCTACAACAGCAAGATTAATACGCAAAAAGGGAAAATGTCTTTCCGAGTGCACAAAGGGTAAGGAAAAAGTAATACACACACATACCGTGATGTTTTGCTTCCCATTTGCCCCGGGACACGGCTCGCCACCTACGCTCATCACAAGTCGAGTGGGTCGCCAACTTTCGGACCCAACCAGGAAGATGAGGAATGTCGCCCGACGCCCATGAAATCGCTGCCAAAAAGGAAATAACACGGTTAAAAACTAGCCTTCGCCATAAACTAATCTGAGAAGGCACGGGATGTACCACTTACGTGCATATTTCCGAACCCGGACGAACCGACTCATCTACCCCCGATCTCCATCTTCCTCATCGTTAACAACGAAAGGCGTGGTCTACCGACACCGTAAGGTTAGCATATCTCGGTGGTGAAAGGGTCGATACAACCTAATAAGATGACTGAGCATAAATTCAAGCCCCCCCTTCTCCGCGAAGAACCTCATCATCAACACTACTCGCCAAAATGACTGATTTATCTAGGGCAAGGTAACCCGATACCTTAAACAGAAGTCAAACACAACCCTATCAAGGGGGCCCAGTGTGAAAGGATACGTGTACACGTTCAGGAATCCATCAACAAGATCCGAGATGCCCTCATCCGGGGAAAGAGTCTGCAACACTACTCTCTCCCCCCATCCGCAATCTCTCCTCACTAACTCAAGGTGCCCATCTCCTATCGAAGAAATAATCTTCAAGGAAGACTCTCTTTGATCCTGAGCATCGGGAGCAGAACTCTCCCCTCTCTGCCGAACAGTCCCCGATGTAACAGTCATGGCTATGGCGAGACTAGAAGAACTGAAGCAGGAACATGCACAAATACTTTAGCGCTAAGGTAATGAAGGGCTCAACGCCGAAACGAGAGAATAAATATCTAAAATGGGGAGATCCCTAAATGAGCGGAAGCGACCCTAGATATATATATATATATATNATATATATATATATATATATATATATATATATATATATATATATATATATATATATATATATATATATATATATATATATATATATGAAGAAGCGGCATCGTCGCCAATCCCGAGGTGGTACCCGACCTCGAGGATCTCCATAAAAAAAAGCAAGGCTTTAAGAAGCCAACGACATCATTTCCAATCTCGATGTGGTACCCGACCTCGAGGATCTCCATCAAAAAGAAGCCAGGCCTTAAGAAGCCAACGGCATCATCTCCAGTCTCGAGGTGGTACTCGACCTCGAGGACCTCCATCAAAAAGAAGTTAGACTCCAGGAAGCATTTAGCACCATTGCAGGATTCGAGATGGCACCCTGTCTCGAAGGCTCCTCTCAAGAAGAAAAATAAGCACTTCAAGCTCCAACCATAAAGGTTCGGCACTCAAGATATTGCCTAAATCCGGGCAACCCCTCATCTAGGACCTATCTACAACACCTCAAAGGTTATCTACATCAAGTTCAAAGCAAGTTTCCAGGTGCCAAAAGCTGACCCTCACTCGGAGACAGCTCTCGAAAATTTCAAGGCTCGAGGTACTATGTTCATATGACCCAAGGATCTCGACGGCCCGAGTCTATCGGACCAATTCAAGCTTGATCCGAGGAACAACAGAGGGCTCCGAGAGGTGCCATTTTTATCAACCGAAGACCAGAAAGAATACTCACATCCGGGTTGGATATGGACAATAGTCAGCAGAGGCCTACGTTTAGAAGTCTCCACAAATGTAAAATGAATATGGCAAGCATCAAAGGCGAAAGTCGAGAAAATATCTTTATATTCATAAACGTTTGGTTACAACAGCCCATGAGGGGCCCTTACATATGATTACAAAAGCCCATAAGGGGTCCTTACACAGGAACAAAGAAGCAAAGGGGTGCACACCCATAGTAAAAGCCTAAGAGCCTAGTCTACCCTCGAAGGTTCATCTCCGGTAGCAGCATCTCCGAGCGCCACCTCCCCAAACTTGCATCCTTGAAGGTGATCCCTTCGACTGCCACCTCCTCTAGGTTCCCAGCTTGATCCCACGGAATAATATCTCCGAGGGAGAAGATGAAGGAGAGGAAAAGGGAAGGATGTAGAAGAGGCAGAAAAAAGATACATAGCCCGCCGAAGCCAAAGGTTGATGACTCGCGGGCACCAGCCTCAGTGGTCGGTTGTGCCATTGTATCCCTTAGGAAAAAACCTAAGGAATGAAGTGCCACACCAGGCCAAGGTAGGAGAGTGGCAGCGGTTTATAGTCCGAATACTCTCTCGAGCAGCGGTGTAGAGTCCAAACGCCCTTCTAGATCGAAAGAAGTTGGTCGCCCCTGTATCATCACCTCGAGCCAATAACGACAACAGTAACAGGCGTAACAACAACAACAATAGCGACAAGATGGTATGATCTCGCTCGACAAGGGGAAGCTCAGGCAGAAGGCCACCACACAGCCGATGAAAATGCTGCCATACAACCTTAAAGTCGTAAACCCCAAACATGGTGGTTAGCAATGAGGAAGATAGTGAGCAGAAAGGGATGAATGAATAGAGAAAGGCACTTGGATAAAGAGATAGTGCCGGAATGCCCCCATTTATAAGGGATGATAACACGGCCATCAATGCCTTTGAAAGACAGATCGGTAGGCGCAATCAATGCATTCTTGAAAAATTGAATCGACGGCGGTACTGTCACTTTGAAGAATGGGAATCGACAATGCATTGAATGACGCCGAAAAGACAAGTCCACGGGATGTCCCGATTATCGTGAAGGCCCACGTCATAGGTTGCATCATCGGTATGATATCGTCATGGAAAGCCCGAGGGTTCGGATGTCAAAATCATTTCCCATCACTTCGTTCTAGGAAACACGGAGACTATCTATATACGGTCAAATTGGAGGGTCTGATTTCCCGTCATTAAGGCATTCCAGAAGATCATCTCGAAGCCTCGAGGCCGCAAAGCTGTGACTGAGTTCCCTCCCTCGAGGCTCGTCGACATCTGGCCTAGAGACAATATTGACCATGGCAAGGGTAAAGACGGGGAGTTCCAAGACACACGGCTAAGTCTGACAAAGCCTAGCCGGCCTATTCTTAACGGCCTACTCTGAACCCGAATCAGGGTGTCATGTCTAGTCGTCCCATCTCCATATCTTTACAATTAATGTATTGTATACCGTGTAGGGATTCCCCTTCTATATAAAGGGGATCCTTGTCATTTTGTAAGAGGCTGTTGTTGCTCCAATTACTCCACATAAAATATGGAAGAACATACTCTATTCTCTCTAACATACTATCTCGATATTGTTGTTCTTGTTTATTATCTTCATACTTGTTCTTCATTTGTTGCTTATCATTGGCCATAAAGAGCCTTCACTATTTTATTTTATAACTATTAGCCCTTCCCCGATAATCCTTAATAGCCGAGCCCGAGCCCAGGAATCGGCCTCGAGACCCCGTATCGGTCAGTCCGAGGCCCCGATTGGCTATCTCATCAGTTTGATTATAACTCCACTTCAGCTCGCATTTCGTCTTTAAAACTCATACATATAGCATCATCTGCTTAAACAACTAGCATAAAAATAGATCACGTATTTTTAGAGTCCCATCAACAAATATCAGGAATAAGCTCAAATACGGTGCATGTTATTGAGGAGTAATTTCAATGTTTTAAGCAAAAATTGAGGACTAATTTGATGAAGATCACTTTCTCACTCTAGGAACTCTCTCCCTC
Organism: Nicotiana attenuata; assembly: GCF_001879085.1. Lineage (NCBI taxonomy): Eukaryota > Viridiplantae > Streptophyta > Magnoliopsida > Solanales > Solanaceae > Nicotiana > Nicotiana attenuata. Next base: position 163,941 of record NW_017670756.1, read on the forward strand.
ACTCTAAAAATATAAGGAATAAGCTCAAATACGGTGCATGTTATGTGCTTTAACAGAATAGGTTCGAGTTTAAAAATTAAAAATTAGGAGCCCCGACACAGATCTGCGGTCGTATATGCGACCGCATAATGCTTCTGAGGTTTGCAAAATAGGCCGCATAATTGGACGTCCGGAACTAATATTTTCTGCTTTAGTCTGCGATAGTCTGCGGTCCGTAGACCTATTCTACGGTAGCATAATGCGCCGCAGAACCACCATCTGAAAAATCTCAAGGTTGGATATACGATCGGAGTATGGCCCGCGAAATGGTGTTGCGGTCACATATTGGGCCGCAAAGTTGACTTTAAAAATGGCCAAACGACTGCCTCACTCTGCGGCCATTCTGCGGCCCGCAGAGTGATTATGCGGCCGCATAATGGGCCGTAGAAACGCACACCTCTACAAACATTTTCCTTTAACTCTTTAGCATTCTGCTCAACCCAAAAAGTCCGAACCGAAGAATTTTCATCTATTTTTAAACCCATAAGCCTATCTCGTCACCATAAAATTCTAGGTTTTTAGGTATGGTTTTATGGGGCCTTACATCCTCCCCCACTTAATATCATTCGTCCTCGAATGAGGATCAAGGTTCACTATTAGCATCTTACGCAACCCGATTTTTCCCTTCTACACACCCGAAGCCCAAATTTGACTACCTCCTTAGATTTCCAAAAATTTCGCCAAAGTTTCCCCTGTAACTGGGCCTATCCACCTGTCAGTGAACCCTAGAAACACACCCTTACAACATATATATAATCAAATGATGTAACATAACACAAAACGACACCAATCGTGGCCTCATAGGCAACATATAACGAAAAAGGAACACCTTTACATCAACTGAATAAGTGATACAAAATTTATAGGAAGTAACTTCACAGAAACTATTACATGGCTATTCAAACAAGTAAGGGTACTTCTTTTTCACTTTTTCCTCGGCTTCCCATGTTGCCTCTTCAACCTGCTGGTTTCGCCATAGTACTTTCACAGAGGCAATTTCTTTATTTCCCAACTTTCAGACTTGCCTATCAAGAATGGGAACTGGAATTTCTTCATATGATAGTTCTTCATTAACCACGATAGTCTCAACTGGCACAATAAGCGACGGATCTCCTACTACCTTCTTCAACATAGACACATGGAATACCGGGTTCACTTGTGACATCTCAGGTGGCATCTCAAGCTTGTATACCACCTGACCAATCCATTGGATGATTTTATATGGCCTGACATACCTCGGACTCAATTTCCCTTTCTTTCCAAACCGCTTTATTCCCTTCATGGGGGAAACCTTCAAGAATACCCAATCATCTTCCTTGAATTCCAAATCTCTTCAGCGAACATCCGAATAGGACTTTTGACGGCTCTGAGAAATTTTCAACTGCTCCTTAATGATCTTAACCTTTTTCCATAGCTTGATGCACAAGGTCTGGTCCTATCAATTCAGCTTCCTCGATCTTGAACTATCTAATGGGAGATCTACATCCCTACTATATAACGCCTCAAATAGTGCCATCTAAATACTAGCATGAAAGTTGTTGTTATAAGCAAACTCTATGAGTGGAAAATGATCATCCCAGCTACCCTTGAAGTCAAGAACACAAGCACGCAACATATTCTTAAGCGTTTGAATGGTCCGCTTTGCCTGCCCGTCAGTTTGTGGATAAAAGGTTGTACTAAGATTCACCTGAGTACCCAAACCTTACTGACATTTCTTCACAAAGTTAGCTATGAACTGAGACCCTTGATCTAAAAGTATAGAAACTGGAGTGCCATGAAGCCTGACTATTTCATTGATATACAACTCAACATACTGTTCCACTGTGTCAGTAGACTTAACAGGCAAGAAGTGTGCTGGCGTCATGTGTTGATCCACAATCACTCAAATTGAGTCAAACTTGGGCGGAGTGCACGGTAGTCCTACCACAAAGTCCATATTAATCATTTCCCACTTCCACATTGGAATTTCTATGCTCTGAGCCAACTCACCGGGCCTTTGATGCTCGACTTTCACTTGCTGACAATTTGGATATTTTGACACAAAGTGTGCTACATTCTTCTTCATGTCATTCCACCAATAGATTTCTTTGAGATCATGATACATTTTCCTAGAACCTAGGTGCACGAAATATCTGGAAGTGTGAGCTGCATCCATGATCCTTCCCCGAAGACCATCTACATTTGGGACACATAGTCGCCCTTGGTACAGTAGTGTACCATCATTCATTTCAAGAGAAAAAGTTGTGGTCTTGAGTTTATGAATCCCCTCCTTTATTTGTACTAACAATGGATCATTGTACTGTTTCTTCTTGACCTCCGCCACAAGCGATGAATCGGCCCTATTCTACAGAATTACCCCTCTTTTATCAGATTCTGTAAGACAAACTCCCTAACTAGACAACTGGTGAACCTCCCTGGCCAACAGCCTTTGACATGCCTCTAAGTGAGCCAAACTACCCAAACATTTCCGGCTAAGAGCATTCGCCACAACATTGGCTTTTCCTGGGTGATATAGAATGTCGATGTCGTAGTCTTTGAGTAACTCAAGCCATCTTCTCTACTTCAGATTCAACTCCTTCTATTTGAAAATATATTGAAGGCTCTTGTGGTCCATGAATACATCCACATGGACCCCATACAGATAATGGCACCAAATCTTCAATGCAAAAACCACCGCCGCAAGTTCTAAGTCATGTGTTGGATAGTTCCTTTCATGACTCTTGAGTTGTCTAAAAGCATAAGTTATATCTTTGCCATGCTACACTAATACACATCCAAGCCTGATCCTTGAAGCATCGCAATATACCACAAACCCATCTGTACTCTCTAGCAGGGTCAACACCAGCGCCGTAGTCAATCTCGATTTCAACTTGTGGAAGTTCTTTTCACAAGCATCAGACCATTAGAACTTAATCGCTTTCTGAGTCAATTTAGTCAACATAGAGGCAAGAGTAGAGAACCCCTCCACAGATTTCCTGTAATACCCGGCCAAACCCAAGAAACTGCGAATCTCTATTGGACTTATAGGTCTAGGACATTTCTTCACTACTGCAATCTTTTTAGGATCAAACTTAATTCCTTCGCTGGAGATAACATGACCAAACATGTGACAGATTCAAGCAAAAATTCACATTTTAAAATCTTCGCATACAACTGGTGCTGACGAAGAGTCTGCAGAACTACACTGAGGTGATCGGCATGGTACTATCGACTCTGTAAATTTTACAAGGATATCGTCAATGAATACTATCACAAAGGAGTCAAGAAAAGGCTTGAAAACCCGATTCATAAGATCCATGAAAGCTGCCAGGGCATTTGTTAGTCCAAAAGACATTACCAAAAATTCAAAGTGCCCTTACCAGGTTCTGAAAGCTATTTTTGGAATATCCTGCTCCCTGATCTTCAATTGGTGATACCCTGAGCGTAAATCAATTTTGGAGAAGTACCTAACGCCCTGTAGTTGATCAAACAAATCATCTCTTCTTGGTAGGGGTACTTGTTTTTGATTGTCACTTTGTTGAGCTGTCGGTAGTCAATACTCATCCGTAGCTACCCATCTTTCTTTCTTACAAAGAGAACCGGTGCGCCCCAAGGTGACACGCTCGGTTGGATGAAGCCCTTCTCTAACAAATCGTTCAATTGTTCCTTTAGCTCCTTTAATACTGTCGGTGCCATTTTATAGGGTGGAATAGATATAGGTTGCGTGTCTAGCATAACATCAATCCCAAAATCAATCTCCCTGTCTGGTGGATCCCAGGGAGCTCATCTGGAAAGACATCCGGAAATTCATTCACAACTAGCACTGATTCAAGTTTAGGTGCCTCAGCATCGGTATCCATGACCCGGACCAAATGATAGATACATGCCCCTTTAATCATCTTCGTGGCCTTAAGGTAAAAAATAAACCTACCTTTTGGCACCACATTATCCCTCTTCTATTCGACAACTAGTTCATTTAGAAATTCAAGCCTCATAGTTCTAGTTCGGCAATCGAGCTTGGCGAAATATGAATAGAGCCAATCCATTCCCATTATTAAATAAATCGACCATCCCAAATTCAATAAGACTGGCCATGGTGTCCCGACCCTGTACCGTGATAACAGAATCTCTATAAACCCGCACGGCCATAATAGACTCGCCAACCGGGGTTGATACAGATAACGACTCTTGAAGCTGTTACGGTTCTATCCCAAATTCCATAGCAACACAAGGGGTAACATAGGACAAGGTGGAACCGAGATCAATAAGAGCATATACATCATGAGATTGGACGGTCAATATACCTGTGACAACATCTGGAGAAGCCTCTACACTCTGTCAACCACTCATAGCATAGAAACGGCTAGGTCCTCTCGAACCCTGCGTAGCACCCCTAGTTGCACCATGCCCTACTAGTGTTGGAGTGCCTTGAGCTGGAGGGGGTGCTGAAGACGTAGCAACTGCAGAACTAGATGGCTATGTTGAGCCCTTGCCTGCACCCTGGCGGGTTCTACGATACTCCCTCTGAATATGACTCCTCATTCTGCACTCGTAACATACTGGTAGGTCTATGTAGCAGATCCCCAAATACATCCTCCCACACTTGGGGCATGGCGGCCTCCGTTGCTGCTTGAATCTCCCTCCTGATCAGCCCTGCTGGTGGGGCCCCATGTTGCCCTGATTGGGCCTAAAACAACTCACCTGCTACTGGTTGTGCCCTGCTTGCAGTGCACTGACTGAAGACTGAGTATAGGACTGAGATGGCCTTGACGATCCTCCCCTAAAAGCTGATCTTCCCCCACCAAATGAATCTCTCGGATTGCCCGCGGATCGGACTTTACTGCTACCCTCTATCTCCATCCTGTTCTTCAACTTATAGGTCTGTGTAGCTTGAGAAAATTCCACCATCTTTCCATAGATCATATCAGAATTTAAAGCAGCTGTGGCAGCCTCATTAATAACCAAAGGGCTAAGGCCATGCACAAACCGGCGCACTCGGGCCTCTATAGTGGGCATCATGTGAATAGCATATTTTGACAGGCGCGCGAACTCCTTATGGTATTCTCACACACTTTTATTTCCTTGTTTTAAGTTCTCAAACTTAGTGGCACGGGCTGCCTTAGTCTCGGCAGGCAAGAAATGATTCATGAAAGCATCTACAAACTCATTCCACCTCGCAGGAGGGCTCTCCTCCTCACAGGAATCCTCCCACATCTCAAACCATGAATAGTCCAGCCCTTTCAGGCGGTAGAAGGTCAACTCCACCCTCTCTGTCTCAGTAGCACGCATAACTCGGAGATTCTTGTGCATCTCATCAATGAAATCCTGAGGGTCCGCCTCGGTATCAGTACATGTGAACACCGAAGGATCAAACTGAAGAAACCTATTCACCCTGGAACCAGTAGAATCCCCTTGTTGGCTAGAAGAAGTGGGGGCAACATTTGATCTCTGGGATTGAGAAGCCACTATCTGTGTTAGCATCTGGATGGCTCCTCTAACATCCCCGTCTGAAATACCAGAATCGGAAGCTGGGGCTGGAGGTGGAACAAGAATACCAGTGGGAGGGATCATTGCACCCTCTGTAGGTGTAGGAACTGGTGTAGTCTTTTCAGGTGTAGTGGAATTAGGTAGTGTAGTGATCGGGGGAATATCCTCACCCCTCAGGTACTTACCCGCATCATCAAGTAAAGAATCAACAGCCACTCCTGGGGTGTCATTGGCTCCTTGGCCAACTCTTGGTTTATTATTAGGCACCATTTACTGAAAGTTAGAGCAGTACACAAGTTAGAGGAGAACAACCTCACATTCAGCTCAATCGCACAATATAGAACAACAAAGAAGGGTATTATTCCTAAATATCCAAGTAGCTCCCCAATTATAGATGTGGTCAACAACACACAGATAAGAAGGGCTCTACTAGACACGGCTCTGAGACATCCTAGGACACTTTAAAACTTTAGGCTCTGATACCAAATTTGTCACACCTCGACCTCAGGAAGCGTGACCGGCGCTCAATCGAGTGGACCCGGTCGAGCAAGCGTATTAGACATTTTCTACCCAACTCACTTATGAACAAGAGAAGGCATATTTTCATTAATTAGACAATTGGAAGATCATACATACATTACTAAATCATTTCATTAGTTACATCATTGTTAAGTTTCAAAATACACACATCCTTATGATTGAGTGGAACAAGAATCCAAAACACAACATAACACGTTTGACCTTTCTAAAACCCATATACAACCCACATAGTGTCTACGAAGTCTCTAAAGATACAAAAGAGAGTTATGATAATGCTGGTAACAAGGCCCCGGCTATACCTCAAAATGTGGTAAAAATATGAACAGAAGATACAATACATAACCCCGGGATAAAATGGGGCTCACCGAATATGCTGGGAAGAGGATGCACCACTATCTGCGGTCAACATTGTCCTACGGAACCACCTGCATCCATTTAAGATGCAGCGCTCCTGGCAAAAGGGATGCTAGTACTGTCGAATAGTACTAGTATATAAAGCTAAAACACCATCTCAATAGAATGAACAATAACGCAAGGGGGAAAACAATCAAGAATACAATGTGAGCTTCAAACAATACTAAAACATCAAGTAAGGATCACATAAGTTCTCAAGTCAATTTCCATCTTATTAGGTTGGGAAATCTTTAGTGCCGATATTGTAAGGCCTCGTAAAATTCTTCCTAGAAACCAGAATGTTGTGGTGCCAAGTTAGGATTATGTGTTAGAGATTGTTGAAATTCTACGTGGAGAGCTTGCGAGCCGCAATTCGGACTTTTTGGATTGAACAATGCGTTATAGAGTTAAAGGAAAATATTTTGTAGAAGTGTGTGTTTCTACGGCCCATTATGCGGCCGCATACCCCTCTACGGGCTGCAGAGCGACGTAGTCTTTTTGGCCAATTTTGAGGTCAGTTTCACAGCCAATTATGCGACAGCATATCCATTTTGTGGGCCACACATTGGTCGCATAATCATCCTTGGACTTTTGAAAAGGGAGGTTCTGCGGCGCATTATGCGTTCGCAGAACAGGTCTGCGGACCGCATAATGGTCGCAGACCGAAGTAGAAAATTCAGGTCCCTGAGGGCCACATTTCGGGGTCTTTTCGCGGACCGCATAACCATTATGCGGCCACAGATCCGTGTCGGGGCTCAAAAATTCTAATTTTTAGACCTGATCCTGTGTCGATATATCTCATGCCATACTTCATTTTGAGCTAGTTTTCTGATATCTTCAGAGAAGAAAGAGAGTAGCAGAGAGATAAGGTGATCTTCACCAAGTTTGCTCTTCAATTCTTGCTTAACACGTTGAAGATTATTAAGAGAGGCACCTAGGTCTTCTTCCTAAGAGGTAAGAATCTATTACTCAAACTCTTAATTTCAAAATGTAACTAGAATGAGCCATTAATAAAGGTAATTCATGGGGATGGGAGTGCTTACCTTGCATGCATGTACTCTTAAGGTATGTGGGAAGGTTGTGAGTGAAAAATGAAAAAGAATGGGGTGTGGGTTGGTGTAGTATTTCATAAATAGGGCCATGAAACCTTAATACACACAAAGTGTTTGATAGAATGCTCAAGTGAGCTAGGATTACAATAGTTTTCCTAATCTTTGGTACAAATTTGCTATATTATTATAATAGATTAAAGTTGCTAATATTCCGGAACGTCTCAAAGTTTAGGGGAGCTCAATTGAGGTATGTATGGCTAAACCCTCTTCTTCTTAGAATCGAAACCTCTGGTGTTCGTGTAGTTGGTATAAGTCCCCAAATTGATCATACTAGAACTGATTACTCTAGTGTGTTGTGTTCAAAGATACATGTTCAATATTTGCTCTAAATGTTTATCATGTCATCATGCCATTTGAGAATGTGTTTAAAATGTGGAATATATGTTGATAAAGGTTAAAAATTCATGTCAAGAATCGAATAAGGGTTGTTATGCCAATTTGTATGAAAGCCTCTATGTGCTTAGGATTTTCTAGGTTTTTCCCCTATGTGTACAAATGCTTTAAATGATAGGCCTTATCATTGCCGATGATTATGTTATTGAATGTGTAAAAAGGGAAACTTGAATTGTGAAATACGGCCAAGTGCCTAAGATAACTTAATAAATGAGGCCACCTATGCCAATGTATTGAAAGATGGGAAAGAAGTATAAAGTGAGATGATTGATTAAAAGGATGATGTCTCAAGTGAGATGGCCTAGCCGATCGGGCCGTGATCGGACGCCATGCCACACACATGGTGGAAACTGTGCTGGAAATGATGATTGAAATAATGGATATGGTTGATGTCTCAAATGAGATGACCTAGCCGATCGGGTTGAGATCGGACTCCATGTAGACACGGTGGTATTGTGGATTGTGGCACATGGCACTAAAGATTATCAACCTAATAAGATGGAATTTGATTGAGAACTTATGTGACTCTTACTTGATGTTTTAGTATTGTCTGAAGCTCTTATTGAACTCATAACTGTTTTTTCCCCTTGTATTATTGTTCAATCTATTGAGATGGTGTTTTAGCTTTACATACTAGTACTATTCGACAGTACTAACGTCCCTTTTGCCGGGGGTGCTACATCATTAAATGGATGTAGGTGGTTCTATAGCAGACAATGTTGATCGCAGCTAGTGGTACATCCTCTCCTCAGCAGTCTTGGTGAGCCCATTTCAACTCGGGTCATGTATTATATCTCTTGTGCATATTTTTACCACATTTTTGAGGTATAGCCGGGGCCTTGTTGCCGGCATTATCATAACTATCTTTTGTATCTTTAAAGGCTCCGTAGACGTTGTGTGGGTTGTGTATTGGTGCTAGAAAGGTCAAACGAATTATGTTGTGTTTTGGACTCTTGTCCCACTAAACCGTAAAGTGTATGTATTTTGGGAACTTGACTATGATGTAGCAAAATGAAATTTAATGAATTAGTAATGTTTATATATATGATCCTTCAACTATTTAACTAATGGTAACGTGCCTTCTCTTGATCATAAGCGAGTTGGGTAGGAAGTGTCTAACATGCTTACTCGATCGGGTCCACTCGGTTGAGCACTGGTCACGCTCCGCGAGGTTAGGGCGTGACAGATATGCCACAATCCTCAATACCACTGTGTTCTTACACGGAGTCCGATCTCGACCCGATCGGCTAGGTCACCTCATTTGAGATATCAACCATATGCACAATTTCAATTACCATTTCCAACACAGTTACCACCTTGTAAACGGCATCACGTCCGATCATGGCTCGATCGGCTAGGCCATCTCATAAGAGACATTAACCATAGCTGCAATCCCAATTATAGTTTCCAATAGAGTTACTACCATGTATACGGCATGTCGTCCGATCATGGCCCGATCGGCTAAGCCATCTCATTTGAGACATCATCCTTTCAATCAATCATCTCACTTCATGTTTCTTTCACATCTTTTCAATACATTGGTACGAGTGGCCTCAATTATAAAGTCATTCTTGGCAGTTGGCCAAAATTCACAATCCCAGTTTCCCTTTTTACGTTCAACATTATTATCATCATAACACATATGAGCAATTTGGGAATCCTAAGCACATAGAGGTTTTCATACACTTTTGCATAACAAGCTTCATTCAAACTTGACTTGGAGTCTTAACATTTTGTGACACACAGTCCATACTTTGAACATATTCTCAAGTGATAACATATCATGATGAAAACATTGGAATAAATATTGCACATATATTTTTCAACACAAGCACATTCGGAATAGCGATTTGTATAACGATTAATTTGAGACTTACACCGATTGCATGAACGCCATGGGATTCAATTCTAAGAAGAGAGGTTTTTAGCCATACATACCTTAATTGAGTTTCCTTTACACATTAAAACGCTCTGGAATGCTTAGAACTTCGATCTATTTTGGAAATACGACAAGTTGAACAAAAATTAGGAAGATGGTCATGATTCTAGCTCAATTGAGCACATTATCAAACACTAGGTGCGCATTAATGTTTTAACGCCTTTTTATGAAAGATTCTACCATTCCTCAACACATTCTTAGCTCATAACCTCTCCGGATACTTTAGGAATACATGCATGCAAGATATCCACCCCCACACTCATTAATTGTCTTTCTAATTATCCCCCTTTTTACTAAATTTTCGAAGTTAATAGCTAGGGTATAGATTCTTACCTTTAGGGTGAAGACCTAGTGTGCTTTCCTTGATAATCTTCAAAGTTTTAAGCAAGAATTGAGGAGTAATTTGATGAAGAACACTTTCTCACTCTAGGAACTCTCTCCCTCACTCTAAAAATATCAGGAATAAGCTCAAAAATGGAGCATGGTATGTGTTTTAATGGAATAGGATCGGGTTTAAAAATTAGAAATTAGCAGCCCCGACACACATCTGCGGTTGCATATACGACCAAATAATGCTTCTGAGGTCCACAAAAAGGGCTGCATAATTGGCCCTCTGGAGCTAATATTTTCTGCTTCAGTGTGCTACAGTCTGCAGTCCGTAGACTTGTTCTATGGTCGCATAATGCGCCACAAAACCACCATCTACAAAATCTCAAGGTTGGATATGCGATCAGAGTGCGGCCCGCGAAATGGTTTTGCGGTCGCATATTGGGCCGCAAAGTTGACATCAAAAATGACCAAAAAGACTGCCTCACTCTGCGGCCCGTAGAGTGATTATGCGGCCGCATAATGGGCCGCAGAAATGCACACCTCTGTAAAATATTTTCCTTTAACTCTTTAGCGTACTGCTCAACCCAAAAAGTCCGAACCGAAGAATTTTCTGCTATTTTTAACCCATAAGCCTATCTCGACACCACGAAATTCTAGGTTTTTAGGTAAGGTTTTACGGGGCCTTACATACACCCTCTTCCTAGTAGACTTGGTGAGCCCTACTTCATTTTGGTGTCATGTATCTTTTGTTCATTATATCATCATGTTTTGAGGTACAGCCGGAGCCTTGTTGCTGGCACTATCATAATACTCTTTTGTATCTTGTAGAGGCTCCGTAGACATAGTGTGGATTGTATATGGGTGTCGGAAAGGTAAGACAAGTTATGTTGTGTTTTGATCACTTGTTCCACTTCGAACCATGAAAGTGTGTGCATTTTAAGACTTATTAAATGAAGTAACTAATGGTAATGAATTGGTATTGTATACATGATCTCCTTTTTCGCCAATAAACGAAAATACGTATTCCCCTTATTCATGAGAGTTTGGGTAGAAAGTATTTAACAGGATTGCTTGACCGGGTTCACTCGGTTGAGCGCCGGTCGTGCTCCTCGAGTTTGGAGCGTGACAATATAAGCCCGACAACACAACCTAACGGAAGATCCTTACTTCAACCTTAGTCCAGAATCCTTGGAACCCAATCTCCAACATCCGGAATTAATTATGAGACACGATTATAAAGCCTCGTGAATTTCTATAGCTACATCAAGCAATTTCGAGCTTAGGAATACAATTTAATGTAGTCCCAATCTGTATGAGAAATTACTGGAGTGGATAAAGTTATTTGGATACTTGGGGATAATTATTTTATTAATTTTGAGTGTTTTAATAATGGGGAACATTTGGATGCTATTTTCAAAGCAGTAAAACTAAAGAAAATACAGTGAGCTATCTCCCCATAGCGTAGCTATAGCACAGGAGGGAAGCTAAAAATTTTAGCAAAGCAGTGAGCTAATGCCTTATAGCACAGGAATAGTACCAGTAGAAAAATACTGTACCTAATTTTAGCAAAGCAGTAAGGTAAAGCCTTATAGCACAAGGATAGCACTAGTGAAAAAATATTGTGCCTGATTTTGGCAAACCGCTGAGCTAAAGCCTTATAGCACAGGGATAGCACCAGTGGAAAAATACTGTGCCTGGGCGAGCGGGGAGAGAGAAAAATAAAGGTATTTTTTAAGACTAGGGATTTTCTCTCCATCACCATCCGTCCAAGGCTTCCAATACACACTTAAGGATTCCTTCAAAATCTCAAGAACACCCCAAAAGTTGACTTTCAAGATTTGGTCTACAAGAGATTGAAGCTGTAAGAGTACTGAGAGGTTTTAATAACACTAAAGGGCTGAATCCATGTATGTTGTCTAAACTCCTTTCTTAGAATTGAATTCCACGGTGTTCATGTAAGTTATGTAAGACCCGAGTTGATCACTACGAAATTGGATATTATTAGTAAGTGTTAAAAGATATATGTTCAATATGTGTTCCAAATGCTTTTATCATGCTATGTTATCAATTGAAAATATGTTCAAAGTATGGGTTGTGTAACGACTTCAAGTCAAGTTTTGAATGAAGGTAATCATGCCAAATTATGTTAAAAATCTCTATATGTCTGACTCTTAATTGCTCACATGTGTACATAAAGTCTTGTTGTTGATAATGATGATGATGTGTGAACGTGAAAAGGGGAGCATTAAATATGAAATACATCCGAGTGCCAAGAATGATATTATAATTGTGGCCACTAGTGCCAATGAATTGAAATGATGTGAAAGAAATATGAAGTGAGATGATTGATAGAAAAGGATAATGTCTCGGGTGAGACGGCCTAGCCAATCGGGCCATGATCGGACGCCATGCAGCACACATGGTGGTGATTGTGCTGGAAATAGTAATTGAAATTATGATTGTGGGTGATGTCTCAAATGAGGCGGCCTAGCCGATCGGGCCGTGATCGAACTCCGTTAAAGATCTCCTAACCTAAAAACGTGGAAATTTACTTGAAAACTTATGTGGTTCTTAACTTGATATTTTGGTATTGTTTGAGGCTCCTATTGATTTCATGATTATTCCTCCTCGTATTGCTATTCATTCTATTGAGATGGTGTTTAGTTATACATACTAATACTATTCAACGGTACTAACTTCCCTTTTGCCAGGGGCGCTGCATCTTTAATGGATGCAGGTGGTTCTACAGCAGGTAGCATCGATCAATGATAGTGGTACACGCTCCTCCCAGCAAACTTGGTGAGCCCCACTTTATTCCGGGGTCATATATCTTTTGTTCATTATATTATCACATTTAGAGGTGTAGTCGGAGCCTTGTTGCTGGCACTGTCATTGTACTCTTCTGTATCTATCAGTGCCATGCAATGGGGAAATCTACATCTCTTACCACGGAGTGCCGTGCAACCTCACTATTCCCTTGATATATAACTAACCATAATGTTCTACTACGGTTGTATCCTTAACAGGTAAGAAGTGTGTTGATTCGCGAGTCGATCCACAATTACTCAAATCGAGTTAAAACTTGCGAGGAGTGTGAGGTAGTCCTACCACAAAGTCCATATTAATTATTATCCCTTTCCGCCTTGGAATTTTCTATGTCCTGTGCCAACCCACCACGCCTTTGGTGTTCGGCCTTCACTCGCTCACAATTTGGACATCTTTCCACAAAATCCGCCACGTTCCTCTCCATATCATTCCACCAGTAGACCTCCTTGAGATCATGATACATCCTTGTAGAGCCCGGGTGCACGGAATACTTAGAAGTGTGAGTCTTGGTCATGATTATTTCCCGGAGACCATCTATATTTGGAACACATAGTCGCCCTTGGCACCTTGGTGTACCATCACCCATGCAGAGAGAAGTAGCCATGGTCTTATGTTTATGAGCCCTTACTTCAACTGTACTAACAACGGATCGTCGTATTGCTTCACCTCGACTTTCACCGCAAGAGATAATAAAACCTTGTTTTGCACAATTTCCCTCCTTCACTAGGGTCCACAAGACGAACTCCCATACTAGCAGATCGATGAACCTCGTTGGCCAAAAGCCCTTGATCTGCCTCCATGTGGGCCGAACAACCCATAGATTTATGGCTAAGACATCCGCCACAACATTAGCCTTCCCCGAATGGTATAGAATATCAATATTGTAGTCCTTGAATGACTCGAGCCACCTTCTCTACCTTAGATTAACTCCCTTTGTTTGAAAATATATTGAAGGATCTTACAGTCTCTGACTATATCTACCTGGACCCCTATAGATAATGGTGCCAAATCTTCAATACAATTACCACTGCCGCAAGTTCTAAGTCATGTGCTGCATAGTTCTTTTCATGATTCTTGAGTTGCCTATAGGCATAAACTATTACTTTACCATGTTGCATCATTAGTGGAACATCTTTATCATATTTCTCTTACATAAGACCTCCTAGGAATTGATATCTACAATAATTTCCCTGATATGGTTACAATCTTCTGTGAATACTTGCAACTCGCTCTTCCGAATTCTCAACAAAAGACATTACTGAATTAGTTTTCTCATAGGACCTTCTATTTCAGATAATAACATCTTCTAGCTTGTGCACACACCCTGATAACATCAACCTGCACGACATTGCATCAAATGTAAGGTAACATTGTGTTCAGACCTTTCTTAGCCAACATCTTTCCTCCTTATGTGCCTTATAACATTTAAGAAACCACTCTACTTCCCTTGTGAATATCCTCACGATACCTGTTTACTGTTTAACACCTCCCAAAACACATATCAACACCCATATATATATATATATATATATATATATATATATATATATATATATATAAGAAAGAGTCACTGGCCCGAACAGGGCATTCTCTGAAACTTGAGATCCTCCTAAAAATTTTAACAACAACTTTTGGTTTTTCCTCTTAAGTGTAAGACTTAGTCCACCTGATTCCATCCTCGATGAGGAACTCACCTTATTCCCAATATTGCAGCTACCAATAGTATTTCCTGGTATTTCGGCTTAAGAACTACCATGTTAAACATGTCTGGTCTGTAACAAGTGTTCATTCTCTCTCAATCTGTTTCGAACCCTTTCCTTTTCCCTTTGGGTAGATTGTGTAGTGTTTTCCTTTTTAATCGTCCTTTGGCCTGGACAATATGCTTCTACCATCTTTTCCTTGTATCCGGAACATTCATTCCCATTCCATTTTGCTCATAGTGCATAATTAATAGCCTTATTGTGCCCCACACTCGTCTGCCTCCCATAAACTTGTAGTATCATTGTGCCTGATTTGTTGAGTCTATCATACCACCACTTCACCAACAGTAGTCTCACTTTCCATTGTAATATGTAGACATGAACTCCCTCTAGATCTTTTAGTTGATATTTAATGTCACCCAAGTCGATTGCATTACGATTAGTCTTTTATGCCTTCTATTAACACTGGTGCTATAGGCGAGTCCACCATTCTGATACGAACTATTTTACGATAACCATGACCATATCAATTTATAGATTTTCTTCCCATTTCTTCTCGCCTCATTCATTCTAGTCCATATATCTATATAAAGCTGGGAATTCGCTAGGTGGTGTGGCAGTCCTCTAAAGCCGGCATTCTTATTTATCTTTTTTCTCAATATTTTCCTTATTTCATGTCTAAAAACTGTAGAAAACTCAAAATATTGTATTTGTGTCATTCCTCATTATTAGTATTTACTTTTACCTTTCTTGAAATGTTTCAAAGAGACGGTTTCAAAATACAGCAACGTAACGGTCAATTACAGTTGTAATGGTCATGGTTAAGATGCTTTTATCTTTTAATTATTAGAATTTGGAAGAGGGATTCATTGTTTAAAGGTCTGCAGCCAATACCTCCATTTACAGCAAAGCAATGTTTCAGTTCTTATCCTCATCCTCTTTCATAGTTTTTTCCTTGTTCGTTTGTTGTTGGACGTTACTGAAATAAATCGAATGATGGGTTTACTTCACCGGTATATCTCATTTTGAATTTGTTTGGGTTGACTTCCAAGTGACTATTGCATCATGGATAATTTCATGAGAGATCTACAAAAGGTTTGAATACAAATGATGTTGTTTACATATAATTTTATCATTTTCCTCACACACTCGCATTTATCGCATTTTATAGTAAATTTTCATGTTTGTCAATGTAGATAGAATAAATTCAATAGTGCAATTTTAGAGCGTACATTGACGCAATTGGAGAAATTTTGATGCTTCATGACTATTAAACAAACTCTTCATTTCTCTATTAGATGCCAAGAGCGTATTGATATATATGGTGCTTTTCACTTTTTACGAATCACTTCATATTTCCTACTTATGTTCTTTTGTTACTCTCTGAAGAAAAACGCATGTAAATCCTGAGAACTTTCAGTGGAGCTTCGTAGGAGAGAAAGAGATGCTGAAATCTTCCAAGAGTTTGAAAGTGATCTTTCACAAACGCGGCCTTTTAGCGACTTCATTGGTAACTGTGATACATTTTCATGTTCTAACAAACTGCTTCTATTTTTAATATTTATATTTATTCTTTACATAGATTCCCCAACAACACAACGATATACTAAAATCGTGATGTTTCTTTTCAAGTTTAATTAGGCAACTATCATGCGTGGAGAAAGTTGAAAGTTGTGTTATCACTTATTACACGCTCGGAGTAGTGAGACAAAAAGACCCTAGTATTTTTCACCGGTTTGAGGTAAGTAACTGTAAGGCCCCGGAATTTCGCTAAGTAATCTAGGATTTCGTGATGCCACGTGGGCTAATTACAACATTTTATGTCCTATTAACATGGTGGGCATCAATTGGATTTGGTAAACGAGTGTATGAGTCTTATACTAAGTAAGGTGGTGTGAGGCCCGTGAAAGATTTTTGCTATGAACCCGAAAGCTCGTAGTGCCAAAATAGGAATATGTGTTAGAGATGTGTAAAATCCTTCGTGGCAAGCTTGCTTGCCGCGATTCGGACCCTTTTGACTGATCTATGCTTTTAAAAATCAAGAATCAAAATTTTCCAGAAAAGTGCAATTATGCGATCTAGAATGCGGTCGCATACCAAGTATGCGGACCACATATCTGCCACAGAGTGAGTCAGTGTGTTGGCCAAAATTGAAGTCAACTATGCGGTCAATTATGCGATCGCATAATCAAAATCCGGACCGCATAGTCATTGCATAATTTCCTTGGGAGTTTGTGAAGGTCAGTTTTGCGGTGCACTTTGCGACCGCAGAACGTGAATGCGGACCGCATTTCTGCCGCAAACTCAGTGAGTGTGTCCAGTTTTTGGGAAGCATTTTGCGGTCCATTATGCGGATCGCATGTCGACTTTGCGATCGCAAATGCGGTCGCAGACCTGACTCGGGGCTCCAATTTTCTAAATTTAAACCCGACCCCCTATTAATATATCCAGTGTTATAGCTTATTTTGAGCATATTTCCTGATGCTTTTAGAGAGAGAGAGAGAGAGAGAGAGAGAGAGAGAGAGAGAGGGTCTTAGAAAGGGAAAGTGTCTCCCATCAAATTTCTCCATGAAACCCTGCTAAATCATTGAAGATAATCAAGTGAGGCACCTAAATCTTCACACTAAGAGGTAAGAAACTTGACCCCTAATCTCTGGTTTCAAATTCACACTATAAGGAATACTTAGCTTGGGGGTTCATGGGTATAAGAATGAATTTCTTGCATGCATATCAAACCATCGAGCATTGGGAGGTAGTAAACTAACAAGAAAGCTGTTAGGGTATAAAATGATAGAAATCCCTCTCAAAAAGGACCTAAGATCACATGCACGTTTAGTGTTTGATAATATGCTTAAAACAAGCTAAAATCTCAAGCTTGTCTCTAATTCTCGATTCAATTTGTAGTTCTTACTCAATAGATCGAAGTGCTAAGAGTTCCGAAATTTTGTAAAGACTAAGGAGAGCTATATTGAGGTATGTATGGCTAAAACCCCGTCTTTTAGAAATTGAGCTTCGTCGGTGTTTGTGTGAATACGGTAAGATTAGAGTTGGATTGTTAAATTGATTATTGTTTCACATGAATTTGGGGTTGCTACCTTATATTTGTGAAAGATGTATTTCAATATGATCAATATGCTATCTTGGTAACTTGAAAAGGTGCAAGGAATGTGAATCATGTATTGATATGCTTAGACAATAAATTGAGGTTGAAGAATATGAACTATATGCTAAATTGCCTAGATTTCAAGTCAAGATTAAATTGTGATTATTGTGCCGAATCATGAGAATTCCCCTCTATGCTTGTAACTTGAATTTCTCTTGTGTATGCCCATTATCTTAAAATTTTAAGTTTTTGAAAGTGAAGGTGATGTGGAATGTGAGTTGTGAAATGCGGCCTAGTGCCAAGAACGATGTGATAAGTTGTGGTCCCAAGTGCCTATGAAATGATATATATGAAACGAAATGATTAATGAGAAGGGAACAACGCCTTGGCAAGGCGGCCTAGCCGATCGGGCCGAGATCAGAGTCTGCTCAAGATAGTGGTGGTCTTGTGAATGAATTCCGGAAAAAAAAAAAGGAAAATGAGATTTTGATTGAAGCGTATGCCTCAAATGAGGCAACCTAGCCGATCGGGTCGAGATCGGACTCCGCTCAAGATAGCGGTGGTATTGTGAACAATGATGAATAATGTGAAATGCCCCAAACTAAAAATTACGGAAAATGATGTGAAAGTTGTATGATTCCTTTATTTTGATAATGTGGTTATCGTTTGATGCTTTTGAGTTATACTTGTGATCTCTTATTCTTGTATGAAAGTTCTTTCTAACTAGATGGTGTTTAGTTATACATACTAGTTCTATTCGATGGCACTAACGTCCCTTTTGCCGGGGGCGCTATGTCTTTTAATGGATGTAGGTGTTTCTATAGCAGGCAGTGTTGGTCGCAGCCAGTGCCGCATCATCCTTTCAGCCGACTTGGTGAGCCCCACTTCGTTTCGGGGTCCTGTCTCATCTGTTTATCATGTACTTTATATTTGAGGTATAGCCGGAGCCTTGTTACTGCATTTCCATATTACATTACTCTTTAGTTGTGTTTAGAGGCTCCGTAGACAGGTTGTGGGTAGTGTCGAGTATTGGAATTAAAGTAGAAATATTGATGTTTGGCAAAGGTTTATAAAACTTGTAATATTTTGATAATTATGTTTTAAGTTGCTAATGAAAATAAAATGGAAGTTGTTAATGAAATACTTACTAAGTATGATTAATGGAGTCCATCTCATATTTATTCGTGAATTACTTTGGGTAGAATGAAACCTAACAGGCTTGCTTAGTCGGGTTTACTCGGTTGAGCGCTGGTCGTGCTCCTCGGTTTTTGGGGCGTGACAGTAACCATTGTAAATTTGGAACTGAGGGTACAAACCACGGTATTCGACTTGATTTGATAGATGCGGTGACGCACATGCTAGGTGACGAGCGTGTGGGCGTGCACCGGTAGGGATTGTGACTTGGTCCGTCCCGTAGCGACTATTAAGCCGCATATTTTATTTGAGAAATGATATATTATTCTGGATTTTTTGGATCCTTATAATGTATTATGGGCTTTATGCCATGTTTGGGGTCTCGTGCCGATCTGTAGAAACCCTTAGGGGCATTTTAACTGTTTTCCTCACTTTACTTGTTAAAAACATATCCTCGGTCATGTTTTACCTCTTAAATGTTTAAAACTGGTTTTATCATCCTTCTCCTATTGTAAGGACTGTTTGGGCTGAGTTCCCTAATTTTACGTTGTGATGCCCGAGAGGCTGTGAGGCTAATGACTGAGAGAGGTTGAGAACTTTATGGTGAGGAAATTATATGTATATATTGTGGATCGGGCTGCACGCCACAGCGATACTTATATGGATCCGGCTGCACGCCGCAGCGATATATATATTGGGTCGGGCTGCACGCCGCAGCGATATGACGCTTGGGCTGTAGGAGCCCCTCCGGAGTCTACACACCCCCAGTGAGTGTAGTCGATTATAAATATATGGATCTGGCTGCACGTCGCGGTTACTATAATTTCTATTGTTATGAGATTAAATGAGCCGAGTGCCGAGAGTTGAGTCACGAGTGACTGAGAGGCTGCCCGAGGGGCCATATTCTGAGTGATCCTTTGCTCGAGGGGCCTTGTTATGATGTTTCCACTGTTTTCACTCTTCTTATAAACAATCCTCTGTTGGATATATTGTTAAGCAACTGATTTCAAAGTCACATGTTTTCAACTGCTCGTCACTGCTTTCAGTCCATTATTTACTTTAGTTACTTACTAAGCTGGCGTGCTCACGTTACTCCCTGCACCTTGTGTGCAGATCCAGGTGCCCGAGCGGCCGAGTGAGAGCTTTCAGCTATTTTCCAGCATTTGCCGGGGATTTCGAGGTAGCTGCATGGCATCCGCAGCCCTGATTTCTCCCTTCTATCTTATTATTTTTCCGCATTTCTAGACTATCTATGTAGTAGGTTGTTCAGACTTGTATTAGAGGCTCTAGACTCGTGACACCAGATCAGTGTGGGCTGTGTAGTATTTCATGTTTTGTTGACTTCTGCATATCGACCTTGCTGTTTTAATCACTTATTATGATAATTGGTAATTAAACCGTGTTAGCAAATGATGTATAAAAAGGCAACTGGGTCGTGATTTGATAGTTGGTCTGGCCTAGTAATGTGATAGCGCCATCACGATCGGTATTTGGGGTCGTGACACATACGCATTGAAAAGAGATGCCACTACCTCTCGAATCGGCCTCCACTCGCGTCGAATCTAGTCAAAATCAGAATGAAGACGTCACAATATGCTAAGGGATCAAAGCGCAAGCGAAAACAATCGAAAAATACCAAAAATCCCGAAATTAGCAAAACCCGAGCCCCGGGCCCACTTCACGAAACTCAGAAATTTTTATATCAACGGGTTCCTTATCTCCCCACGAGTTCATACATATCAAAAGTTCTCAAATCCGACCCCAAATGGTCCTCCAAATCCCCAATCAAAAGTCAAAAATTCCAAGCCCTAGTTCTTCCATTTTTAGCTTAAGATTCCATGATTTTCTAGGTGGATTTCACAATAGAATCGAGCTTTATGTACGAAATTCTTACCTCCAACCGTTTCCCCTTGAATCCCTCTTCAATCTCCTTCAAAAATCTCTCAAAATGACCAGCTATGGGTGAAAATAGACCCACATTCGCGAACAAGACGACTTTAAAAACATTCTGCCTAGGACTTATTTCCTTCTATGCGATCGCGGAAAAATCTTCGCGATCGCGAAGCACAAAAATTCAACCCCCAATTTTTACCCTATGCGATCGCATACAAACACCTGCGATCGCAATGCATAAGCTCCTGACCTTACGCGATCGCGGACTTACTCCTGCGTTCTCATTGAACAATTCCATCCAAGCCCCCAGGTCCATTTAACACTAGGCGATCGCGACCTATTATCCGCGTTTGAGATGAACAAACTCCCCAAACTATGCGATCGCAAGCCTTACTCCGCGAACGTAATGAACAACTGAATAGCTCCCACAAATCCTCCTATGCGATTGCAGGACCCCTTAGGCGGTCGCAAAGAACAAAGTTCTGCAACACTGAACCTGCAACTTTCTGCTATCTTTTAAGGCACGAAATGGTCTGATTGACCATCCGAAACTCACCCGAGGCCCTCGGGACCTCAACCAAAGGCACCAACACGTCCTAAAACCTTATTCAAACTTGCTCCAATCATCAAAACACCTCAAACAACATCAAATTAGCCAAAACACATCGGATTCAAGCCTAAGTTTCTAAAAATCTTCCGAAATACGTTTTCGATCAAAGACCTAACCAAACCACGTCCGAATGACCTGAAATTTTACACACACATCCCAAATGACACAACGAAACTACTACAACTCTCTGAATTCCATTCCAACCCCCGTATCAAAATCTCACCTACCAACCGGAAATCGCCAAAATATCAACTTCGCCAATTCAAGTCTACTTCTACTCCGGACCCCCAAAACCCATTCCGATTACACTCCTAAGTCAAAAATCACCTCCCGAAGCTAACCGAACCATCGGAACTCAAATCCGAGCCCTCTAACACATAAGTCAACATCCGGTTGACTTTTCCAACTCAAACCTTCTTAAAAGAGACTAAGTGTCTCAAACCTTATCAAAATCACTCCGGACTCAATTAGACCAACTCGATACCACAAAACACGGATAACGAAGCATTCAGAGGCAGAAATGGGAGAAATGGAGTGGTAACTCATGAGACGACTGGTCGGGTCGTCACATCCTCCCCAACTTAAACAAACGTTCGTCCTCGAACGAGTCAAGAAACATACCTGAAGCCTCAAACAGGAGAGGATATCTGCTCCGCGTCTCTCGCTCGGTATCCCAGGTAGCCTCCTCTACGGGCTGACCTCTCCACTGCACCTTCACTGAAGCTATATCCTTTGACCTCAACTTTCGAACCTGATGACCCACAATAGCTACTGGCTCCACACCATAAGTCAAATCATCCTCCAGCTGAACCGTGCTGAAATCCAGAACATGAGACGGATCCCCAATATACTTCCGGAGCATAGAAACATGAAATACCGGATGCACACTCGACAAGCTGGGTGGCAAGGCAAGCTCATATACCACCTCCCCAATCCTCCGAAGTATCTCAAATTGTCCGATGAACCGCGGACTCAACTTCCCTTTCTTTCCAAATCTCATAACACCCTTCATGGCTGAAACCTTCAACAGAACCTTCTCGCCAACCATGTATGACACATCTCGAACCTTCCTATCAGCATAACTCTTTTGCCTCGACTGTGCTGTACGAAGCCTCTCCTGAATCAACTTCACCTTCTCCAAAGCATCCTGTACCAAATCAGTCCCCAATAGCCTAGCCTCACCGGGCTCAAACCAACCAACCGGAGATCTACACCGTCTCCCATACAAAGCCTCATATGGAGACATCTGAATACTCGACTGGTAGCTGTTGTAATAAGCAAACTCTGCGAGCGATAGGAACTGATCCCATGACCATCCGAAGTCAATAACGCAAGCACGCAATATGTCCTCCAATATCTGAATAGTACACTCGGACTGCCCGTCTGTCTGAGGATGAAAAGCTGTGCTCAACTCAACCTGGGTACCCAACTCTCGCTGAACAGACTCCAAAACTGGCAAGTAAACTGAGTGCCCCGAATAAGTAATACCGAAAGGAATGAAGTGCATAGACTTGGTCAGCTGATCCACAATCACCCAAATAGCATCGAACTTCTTCAATGTCCGTAGAAGTCCAACAACAAATTCCATAGTGATCCTCTCCCACTTCCACTCAGGAATCCATCTGCTGAAATAAGCCACCCGGTCTCTGATGCTCATATTTCACTTGCTGACAATTGAGATACCAAGCTACAAACCCCACGATGTCTTTCTTCATCCTCCGCCACCAGTAATGTTGTCTAAGATCCTGATACATCTTCGCGGCTCCTGGATGAATAGAATACCACGAGCTATGGGCCTCCTCCATAATCAACTCCCGAAGCCCATCCACATTGGGCACACAAATTCGGCCCTGCATCCTCAACACTCCATCATCACCAACGGTCACATCTCTAGAATCATCATGCTGAACTCTGTCCCTAAGGACAAGCAAATGCAGATCATCATACTGGCGCTCTCTGATGCGATCATATAAGGAAGACCGAGATACCACACAAGCCAATACCCGACTGGGCTCAGAAATATCCAACCTCACGAACCGATTGGCCAAAGCCTGAACATCAACTGCAAGAGGTCTCTCCCCAACTGGAATATATGCCAAACTCTCCATACTCACTGCCTTTTGGCTCAAAGCATCGGCCACCACATTGGCCTTTCCCGGATGGTACAATATAGTGATATCATAATCCTTAAGCAACTTCAACCATCTCCGCTGTCTCAAATTAAGATCCTTCTGTTTGAACAAATGCTGAAGACTGCGATGATCAGTGAATACCTCACAAGACACACCCTACAAGTAATGCCTCCAAATCTTCAATGCGTGAACTATGGCAGCCAACTCCAAATCATGAACGGGGTAGTTCTTCTCATGGGGCTTCAACTGACGAGAAGCATATGCAATAACTCTACCCTCCTGCATCAACACATAACCAATCCCTACTCTCAAAGCATCACAATACACGGTTTATGAACCTGAAGCTGATGGCGAAACCAACACTGGAGCTGTGGTCAAAGCTGTCTTGAGCTTCTAAAAGCTCTCCTCACACTCGTCCGACCATACAAATGAAGCACCCTTCTGAGTCAACATGGTCAAGGGAGATGCGATAGATGAGAATCCCTGAACAAACCGGTGATAATTGCCTGCCAGGCCAAGAAAACTACGAATCTCAGTAGCTGAGGATGGTTTGGGCAAACTCTGCACCGCTTCTATCTTCTTTGGATCGACCTGAATACCCTCACTGGACACCACGTGCCCCAAGAATGCCACTGAACTGAGCCAAAACTCACACTTGGAGAACTTTTCATAAAGCTTCTCCTCCCTCAATCTCTGCAACACAACCCTCAAATGCTCCGTGTGCTCCTCCTGACTACGCGAATATAGCAGGATATCATCAATGAAAACTATGACAAATGAGTCAAGATAAGGCCTAAACACACTGTTCATCAGATGAATGAACGCTGCTGGGGCATTGGTCAGCCCAAAAGACATAACCAAGAACTCATAGTGACCATATCTGGTCCTAAAGGCTGTCTTAAGAATATCCGAATCCTTGATCTTCAACAGGTGATAACCCAAACGGAGATCAATCTTAGAGAATATCCTCGTTCCCTGAAGCTGGTCAAATAAATCATCAATGGGAGGCAAAGGATACTTGTTCTTAACTGTTACTTTGTTCAATTGCCTATAATCAATGCACATTCTCATAGTGCCATCCTTCTTCTTCACAAACAGAACCGGCGCACCCCAAGGTGACACACTAGGCCGAATGAACCCCTTATCTAGGAGTTCCTGAAGCTGCTCCTTTAACTCTTTAAACTTCGCTGGTGCCATACGATACGGCGGAATAGAAATGGGCTTAGTGCCCGGCACCAGGTCAATACCAAAATCAATATCCCTGTCCGGCGGCATGCCCGACAGGTCTGTAGGAAATACATCAGGGAAGTCCCTCACAACTTGAACAGAATCAATACTGGGAGCCTCAGCTCCGACATCCCTCACAAAGGCAAGATACGAGAGACAACCCTTCCCAACCATACGCTAGGTTTTCAAGAAAGAGATCACTCTACCAGGAACATAGTTAGTCACACCTCGCCACTCAATCTGTGGCACACCCGGCATAGCCAAAGTGACAGTCTTAGCATGACAGTCCAGAATAGCACGACACGGAGATAACCAATCCATGCCAAAAATGACATCGAAATCCACCATACTCAGTAATAAAAGATAAATTCGGGTCTCCAAACCCCCAATAGTCACCACACATGACCGGTACACACAGTCTACAACAACAGTATCGCCCATCGGGGTAGATACATGAACAAGTAAAGCAAGAATCTCATGGGGCATACCCAAATAATGAGCAAAGTATGATGACACATAAGAAAAGGTGGATCCGGGATCAAGTAATACAGAGGCATCTCTATGGCAGACTGAAATAATACCTGAAATGACAGCATCAGAGGCAATGGCATCGGATCTGCCTGGGATAGCATAGAAACGAGCCTGACCGCCCCCTGATCGACCTCCCCATCTGGGGCGACTCCTAGCTGACTGATCCCCGCCCCTAGCTGGCTGGGCGGGTGGTAGAGCAACTGGAGCCGAAGCTGATGACTGGCCCCTCTGCTGGGATAAACTAACAACACGGCGGAGACACTGCCTCCTCAAATGTCCAAACTCCCCGCACTCATAGCAACTCCCCGGTGCTAGAGATGGGGACTGAAGGGAACCCCTCGCACCGGAGTGACCAGCAGATGAACTCGCCATAGAAGAGCCCTGAATAGATGGAGCACGGGATGAGCTCTGAGCTGGAAGGGCACTAAGTAAAGAATGACCCTGGTGTGAACTATGGGAACCCTGACCCGATGACGCCCCTCGATAATCTGTGCGATCAGACTTACCATGTCGGAACTGTCGGCCTTTGCCGTGCTGAAACTGGCCCCTCGAAGGAGCACCACTATAGCTACCAGATCCTCGAGGTCTCTTGGCCTCCCTCTCCTCTCGCTCCTGGCGACGGACAGACTCAATCTCCTTGGCAATATCCATAACCTCCTCGAATGTAGCACCAGTCACCCTCTCCCTGGTCATGAGAATACGGAGCTGGTATGAGATACCATCAACAAACCTCCTGATCCTCTCTCAATCGGTGGGAACCAATCAAACTGCATGTCGGGCTAACTCAGAGAATCGCATCTCATACTGCGTCACCGTCATCTCCCACTGACGCAGCTGCTCAAACTGCCTGCGCAACTCTTCTCGGCGCGACTGTGGCACATACTTCTCCAGAAAGAGAATAGAGAACTACTGCCACGTAAGGGGCGCTGCATCAGCAGACCTACGCCTCTCATACGCCTCACACCAAGTGAAGGCAGCCCCAGAAAACTGAAAGGTGGTAAATGCCACACCACTAGTCTCAAGAATCCCTGCTGAACGAAGCATCCGCTAGCACTTATCCAAGAAACCCCGGGCATGCTCACCCTCTGCACCGCTGAATATCGGAGGCTGGAGTCTACCAAACCTCTCAAGTCGACGCTGCTCATCATCCGGCATAACTGGTACTACAAACTCCTGAACTGGTGCAACCGGCTGGGCTGGAGGTGCCCCCAGTGTCTGGAGTCCCTACACAACCTGATCAGGTGTGCGAGCAACGAGGGTCTGAATCCCTCCCCCGGTCTATGAAGTAGCTGCGGCCATAGTAGCTGAGACGGCCTGAGCCAAACCGGTACGTACTGATAAGATCTGGGCTAAAGCCTCCTGAAGGACTGGAATCACAATAGGCACAGCTGGTGCCTGAACTGGTGCTGCTGGAGCATCCATAGCTAGAGCCTGATCCTGAGTTGGGGCAGCTGGTGGATCAACAGGTGCTACCCTCGCTGCTCTGCATCTGCCACGACCACGACCGCGTCCACGGCCTCTGGTGGCCTCAGCTGGTGGCACTAGTGGTCGTCCACCCCGTCCAGTAGCTCGTGTCCTCACCATCTGTGAGAGAATAGAATAACAGAGGTTTAGTACTTGGATCAACAAACTCGCACGATAAGAATTTCAAGAATGTGCAGTTTCCAAAAGGTTCTGCAGCCTCTCGAGGATAAATACAGATATCTCCGTACCGATCCGCGAGACTCTACTAAAACGGCTTATGACTCGCGAGACCTATGTAACCTAGGCTCTGATACCAACTTGTCACGACCCCAAATGCCGGTCATGATGGCGCCCATCACATTACCAGGCAAGCCAGACCTACTATCAAACCAAGACCCATTTACCTTTTTATACATCATTTGCTAACACGGTTTAATTACCAATTATCATAATAAGTGTTTAATCCAGCAAGGTAGATATGCAGAAGTTAACAAAACATGAAAGACTACACAGCCCACACAGATCTGGTGTCACGAGTCTAGAGCCTCTAATACAAGTCTGAACAACCTACTACATAGATAGTCTAGAAATGCGGAAAAGTAATAAGATAGAAGGGAGAAATCAGGGCTTTGGACGCCATGCAACTACCTCGAAAATCCCCGGCAAATGTTGGAAAATAGCTGAAAGCTATCACTCGGTTTCTCGGGCACCTGGATCTGCACACAAGGTGCAGGGAGTAACGTGAGTACGCCAACTCAGTAAGTAACTAAAGTAAATAATGGACTGAAAGCAGTGACGAGCAGTTCAAAACATGTAACTTTGAAATCAATTACTTAACAATATATCCAACAGAGGCTTGTTTATAAGAAGAGTGAAAACAGTGGAAACATCATAACAGGGCCCCTCGGGCAAAGGATCACTCAGAATATGGCCCCTCGGGCAGCCTCTCAGTCACTCATGACTCAACTCTCGGCACTCGGCCAATTTAATATCATAACAATAGAAATCATAGTAACCGCTGCGGCGTGCAGCCCGATCCATATATTTATAATCGACTACGCTCACTGGAGGTGTGCAGACTCCGGAGGGGCTCCTACAGCCCAAGCGTCATATCGTTGCGGCGTGCAGCCCGATCCAATATATATATCGCTACAGCGTGTAGCCCGATGCATATAAGTATCGCTGCGGCGTGCAGTCCGATCCATAATATATACATATAATATCCTCACCATAAGGTTCGCAACCTCTCTCAGTCATTAGCCTCACCATGGTATAAAGCCCATAATACAGTATAAGGATCCAAAATCCAGAATAATATAACGTTTCTCAAATAAAATACGCGGCTTAATAGTTGCTATGGGACGGAACAAGTCATAATCCCTACCGGTGCACGCCCACACGCTCGTCACCTAGCATGTGCATCATCGCATCTATCAAATCAAGTCGTATCGGGGTGTGTACCCTCAGTCCCAAATTTACAATGGTTACTTACCTTAAACCGGTGAAAAATACTACTCCACGATGCCTTTGCCTCTCGAATCGGCCTCCACTCGCGTCGAATCTAGTCAAAATCAGAACGAATACGTCACAATATGCTAAGGGATCAAAGCCCAAGCGAAAACAATCGAAAAATACCAAAAATCCCGAAATTAGAAAAACCCGAGCCCCGAGCCCACTTCTCGAAACTCAAAAATTTTCACATCAACGGGTTCCTTATCTCCCCACGAGTTCATACATATCAAAAGTTCTCAAATCCGACCCCAAATAGTCCTCCAAATCCCCAATCAAAAGTCCAAAATTCCAAGCCCTAGTTCTTCCATTTTTAGCTTAAGTTTCCATGATTTTCTAGGTGGATTTCACAATAGAATCGAGTTTTAGGTCCGAAATTCTTACCTCCAACCGTTTCCCCTTGAATCCCTCTTCAATCTCCTTCAAAAATCTCTCAAAATGAGCAGCTATGGGTGAAAATAGACCCACATTCGCGAACAAGACGACTTTAAAAACATTCTGCCCAGGACTTATTTCCTTCTATGCGATCGCGGAAAAATCTTCGCGATCGCGAAGCACAAAAATTCAACCCCCAATTTTTACCCTATGCGATCGCATACAAAGACCTGCGATCGCAATGCATAAGCTCCTGACCTTACGCGGTCGCGGACTTACTCCTGCGTTCGCATTGAACAATTCCATCCAAGCCCCCAGGTCCATTTAACACTAGGCGATCGCGACCTATTATCCGCGTTTGCGATGAACAAACTCCCCAAACTATGCGATCGCAAGCCTTACTCCGCGAACGTAATGAACAACTGAATAGCTCCCACAAATCCTCCTATGCAATCGCAGGACCCCTTAGGCGATCGCAAAGAACAAAGTTCTGCAACACTGAACCTGCAACTTTCTGCTATCTTTTAAGGCACGAAATGGTCTGATTGACCATCCGAAACTCACCCGAGGCCCTCGGGACCTCAACCAAAGGCACCAACACGTCCTAAAACCTTATTCAAACTTGCTCCAATCATCAAAACACTTCAAACAACATCAAATTACCCAAAACACATCGGATTCAAGCCTAAGTTTCTAAAAATCTTCCGAAATACGCTTTCGATCAAAGACCTAACCAAACCACGTCCGAATGACCTGAAATTTTACACACACATCCCAAATGACACAACGAAACTACTGCAACTCTCTGAATTCCATTCCAACCCCCGTATCAAAATCTCACCTATCAACCGGAAATCGCCAAAACATCAACTTCGCCAATTCAAGTCTACTTCTACTCCGGACCCCCAAAACCCATTCCGATTACACTCCTAAGTCAAAAATTACCTCCCGAAGCTAACCGAACCATCGGAACTCAAATCCGAGCCCTCTAACACATAAGTCAACATCCGGTTGACTTTTCCAACTCAAACCTTCTTAAAAGAGACTAAGTGTCTCAAACCTTATCAAAATCACTCCGGACTCGATTAGACCAACTCGATACCACATAACACGGATAACGAAGCATTCGGAGGCAGAAATGGGAGAAACGGAACGGTAACTCATGAGACGACTGGCCGGGTCGTCACAGTATGTAGGTTGATTTAGTTTTGATGGGATGGAGATTATATTGACTTTTCAATCTGATGATAGTAATATTGTCTTCTATTCATTTATCAAATATTTTTTCCTCATGATGTTCCTTATGAGATTTCTTTATTCTTATACACCAAATTTCTTATGAGCTAAGTGATCATTTAGGGTGTGTTCGGTATAATGGAAAATATTTTTCGTGGAAAATATTTTTCAAGAAAATATTTTTTTGGAAAACAAATAGTAATCTTATTCATTTTCTGGTGTTTGGTACGCAAATTAAGGAAAGTAACTTCTCAAGAGTATTCATAAATAATTTAGATATAATAAACATGAAGCCATAAACTTTCAAACCGACAACCTTCCGAACCTACAAATATCATAAACTTTCGAACCGCTAAACTTTCAAAACCGCGGAATTTTGAACCCGTAAACTTTAAATTTTTAAACCCGTAAATTTCCAAACACATAAACCTCCAAACTCATAATTTTGGAACTTGTAAAATTTTGAACCTTTAATCCGATAAATAAAAAAATTAAAACTGAAAAATATATTTAAAAAATATTTTTTTAGGGGGGGGCGGGGGGTGGCAGTGAAACGAAAAAAACAGAAATTAAATTTAAAAAAAAGTTTAAAAAATTATTTTTTTTTGTGCGGG